>NW_009222624.1:0-20795 GCF_000690835.1 Fulmarus glacialis
CGGCTGCCGCGTCTGCCGGCGCGGCCGTTCCCGCCTGTGCCCTCCTCGCTTCGTTTCGACCCGCGTGCCGAAATCTGACGAACCAAACCCCGGCCAAATGGGTGCCAGCTCGGAGGGATCCTGCGGTAGCGTTTTAACTCCTTTTCTTGTCGGAACAGGAAAGAACATCTTGTTCCAGTGTAAACAAAGGAGTTGATGTGCTGCGCTTGTAAAACTGCTGAAGGATGTTTTCTTTTATTGGACGACCTAGGATTAAGATAGCCACGAAATGCGAAGCAAGGGACTTGGCACACCTTCCTGAGTTGCAGGATACTGTGATGTGGGTTTTCTGTCCTGTTTCCTCCCCTCCTCCAAATATTAAAGTGTATTTGGAATACTATTGAAATATATCTGGCGTTTGTTCAGACTGAAATGAGTTAAAAATTATTCAGGCTTTTCTGTATCCATCTGTTTGGTCCCTGCTCCCTCCTTCGTCCCTCTCCCAGCAGCACCCCTGTTCCACCTTGACTTCTTGCCTTTGGTAACATTAAACCTCATTTTCCCACAAATGTACAGTTTACTGGGGAAAAAAATAAAATCACTCCCCGCTACCACAAGCTCAGGCTGGTTTATCTAGAAAAGGACCGGGGGCAGCCCTGAATGAAGCAGAAGTGGCGACCCGATAGCATTCCCAAAATGCTCTCAAAGAGTGCTCAGATGGTGTACGGTGTTTCGGCTGCAGACACATCCCCCTCTTGCTCCTCATCTTTATATTCTAATTGGAAATGATACATGGAAGATAGTTCTTCACCATGACACCTTTCCAGATTTCATAATTCATTCCCACTTAAATGAAAATAAAAACATTAACGAAACAAAATTCTATTAAACAGCTGGTTCTAAATTTAGTTTTGATTCCAGGCTGTATAGTATTGAGAATTTGAAATGAAATTTTTTTTTTCTGCAATAAATGTTGTAGCTGCATCCAATAAGGATTGCCAGCATACACAGAAACCAAGTGACTCAACAGAACAGTACACTGCTGCTTTAAGGGAGTTAAAAATCATGTGTAAGTCTAGAAGCACAGCACAGAAAAAGGTCAAGTTCAGCTTATGGAAGAAAGCATTTCCTATTGGTTATAGACAGTATTTACTGCATGAATTGGACCTGACATTACAAGAGATCATAACCGTTGCTTCTCTAACTGAATTGGCAAATAGGAAAATTGAGAAATGGTGAACTGCATTCAAACCGCAGCCACTGAACTATGGCTAAAAGCTCAGCATATGTAACACGTATATGTGTGTATATATATGTGTGTGTATGCATGTGTGTGTTTGTAAATATACTACTGCTGTCTCCACAGCACAGTGTAAACCAGATTGGATAACCTGCAAATACTGCAGAAAGATGTTCTATTAAAATACATCATGAATTTCTACCTAAGCAATATTTATGTGACCTTACAGTGCCAGATGTTACTGTTTTGACCACGGATGGAAGCAGTTATTTATTATGGATGCATTTGTGTCCAGTTACTTTTCCTTTTATCAGAAGAACGGTCATATGCTACTAAAATAACATTGGACACTGGTTTCTGAGCTTCAGTACTCAGTGAATGCACTTACCTGCAATGCTATAGAAGTTTGACACTTGACATTGTCTAGTGAGCTACCTGAAGAACATTGCTCTTCTTGTTTCCTGCATAGAAAAATGACTTTTGATATGTACTGCTAAATTTTTTATTGTGTACAGTAATATTCCTGTTAGGCAGAAATCTGTGAACTGCACTACATATGCAAGCGTGTATATATATATGCATTGCTTCAATACAACGAAACACTGCTGCAATACAAATTCCAGTTTCAGCTCTCATAAAAGAAATAGTATCAGCTGTTACATGGAAATGCCATATGCGTGCAGAAGGATTTATTCACAGCATGACAATTCAATCTAATGTGCCACTTTCACAATGGAAATTATATTCTCTACAACTGAATGCTGAGTTACAAGATAATTAAAAAAATAGCCCAGAATGATACTAATGGAGACACTGCATTTTCTGAATTAGTTTCAGCACAGTGGTGACAAAAAGCAAACCAGAATACTTGGTTTTGTGTCGACTTAGGGAAGCCAGACAGAGCCATTGTGATTGACAGTTAACCATTTACAGATACTGATGTCATAGTTGCAGAGTATGTTTTCTACTCTTGATTTAAAGAATGCATTTGCCAAGTATCCAGACAGCTTGAGTTTCACAGCATTTATTACACTTAATGGAACTTTTCTCGTTTAATCATACGCCATATGGACCCGAATCAACATCCAGAGCTTTTCAAATATGTTAATAATTCTTAATAACAAGCCCGGAATCTAGTATTATCTGGATGATGTTACTGTATTTGGAAAGACTCCCAAAGCTGATGAAAAAAACGCTACAGGCTGTACTTCAACATGTCAATACAGGAGGGCTGAAGCTGAATTTTGCTAAATACTAAATCAGATGCACAGAGTAGTCTTTTCTTAAGTTTGTCACCTCTCCATTGGGATTGGAAAAGGTCGTAGAACGTGTGGAAAAGCCCACCCTTCCCAGAAAAAAATAAAAAGAATTACAACCGTATTTTTCAGGTCTCAAATCAAGGTGTACCTTGTCTATTCCTAACTGTGCAGCACTTGCAGAACTATTAAGAAGAGTACATTGTAAAATCTAAAATTTACCCGAGACATATCTCACCATAGCAAATTTTCAAACAATGAAAGCTTTGCCTGTGAATAGCCACGGTTTATACTGTTGGCTTCAGCGTTCACCACAATTGTCATTACTTTTGTCTCAGACCAGGAATGGCCAAACACTATAAACATAGGGCTATTTCCTTTACTCCCTCCTAGCCCTCCAGCAGCCAGATAAACACTCGGGTCATTTTTATGGCATTGCAGCTGAACTAATAAACCTGATTGCAGCTAACCTGAGATACACTTTGCCCTCCCAACAGATGAGCAGTGGTACCCCCAGCGTGGAGAGCTTACCAAGCCGTCACCTTCCAGTTAAACTACCTCCAGGCATGGTGGCCATCACTTTTTCACACTACGAATATGGAACCACTTTTCCCCAAATCCATGGGGACAATTTGTATGAGAAGACCATTGTGTTTGAACCATGAACAGTTTACAAGATACCATAAAAGTGTTGGAAAGAAAACATTTCTTTGTGCATATACTACAGAAGAGTAGGGAACCTGCCTGTGAGGCATTACACTCCAACTGCATACAGATCACACCTCCCGGCGGTTCTGTTAACGACAGAAAGACTCAGAGGAGCAGGAACTGTCTGCAGATGGCTAGCAAGATTACTCTGATTTTTATATGACACAGTTTAGTCAAATCAAAACCACAGCAGCTGATAGTTCAGCTCATCTGCTCTTTTTTAGATGCTTATCTAGTTGATTATATGGAAGTTGCTGCATGGATTATAAATACGTTTGCTGCAATTACAGGAGAAAAATTTAAAGCTGTTTGCTTGTAGTGTGAAATTACGTATCTTCCTGTCTAGGAGGTGATTCAGGAATTCCAAATGCACAGATGCTATTCTAATACCATGTTTCAGCCTACAGAATGGACTTCATCCACAAGATAGCAATGTAATGAAATGTCACCTCAAGTTATATGGAATTTTAAGGAATTGTGACTGTGTCCCAGAGGAATTACAAGCAGAATTTATACATCATGCTAATGGTAAGTCTCAAGTTGTTAAAACAAACCAACAATTACAGGACAAGTACTGGTGGCCAGAACTCAATATGAAGGACTGAAGCTTAATACTAAAATCACTTACCAAAATTAAGACAAGTGACTCATGCAGTACCATTACAGCCTACCCCTTACATTTTTTTCTCCATGAATGACTGACATCACAGCCCCTTTGGGCAGTTACTCTAGCTATCTAGCTATCTTTCTGTGATAGACAACATCATAAAATGACCAAACAGAGCATTTACATTGTGTGACATCTGCTGCTATAATCATTCTTGTCTGTTTTCAGCCAAGAATGAAAGCTGGAAGAATTAGTACCATTTAACTTCTTACAATGTGCAATTTTTTCTGTGAATATATATAAAAGGTCATCATCAAGTTACATTGAAGCTGATGAAGAACTAGAATGTTAAGGAGAATTTTGAATGAGACTTCACAGCTAACCTGGAAAAAAAAGCTTGGAAGACTTTCTCAATGGACTAATTACAAATTTAAGGAGTAACATACCATGTAATCACATAAATAATTTCCTAAACTAATGCCTGGAGAGCTACACACACTGAGTTAATTGCTGCCAGGTTGAGGATCTCTAAACCTGCCATAGTAGCACAGTCAGATACAAAAGACACAGTCCAACAGCATGAAAAGTAATAAAGGTCATTATTGTACTACGGATCTGCAATTCAAATTCAGCTTTGTAAGTGCAAAACCCTGGAATCCTCTGAAGAGGGGAGTCAGCGTTTATGTTGTCTCTCAAGCTCATTGGGGGAAAAGGACTACATTCGTATAAGCTACCTTTGGGATAAGCACACACCTGCTTGCACCTGCTTGCCAAGGGCAACTTAGA
Organism: Fulmarus glacialis; assembly: GCF_000690835.1. Taxonomy (NCBI): domain Eukaryota; kingdom Metazoa; phylum Chordata; class Aves; order Procellariiformes; family Procellariidae; genus Fulmarus; species Fulmarus glacialis. The sequence continues at coordinate 4,577 of NW_009222624.1, forward strand.
AATATTTTGAATTGTTTGCGCATAATAAGTTGCTTTCCCTTACCTTCTCTGCATTATAAGACAAATGAACAAGATAGTCTGGTCAGCCTTCTGCTAGCTGCAGATAACTATCTGCACGCATCAGAAACTTTTAGACAATAACAAAAAAATAGAGATAAAATGTTGGTTTATTAACACCACAGACTTCTTAAAAAGGAGAATACTGTCGATGCAGTATTGGTGATAAACGGCAGAGGGCATTTCTCAGAAGCGCTGATGCGAAAAAGCAAATTCAGTCTGGGGAATCTCTTTGTGTGTTTAGTCTAGGCTCTTGCTGCAGACATGGTAGTGTTTTTTCTCCTTTGCTGCTCCTTATGGCTATGGAAACAACTGTCAGTTATACCACACAACATATGATACTTCGGCACAGGTCAATAAATAACTCTGGTTTAGGTGTATTATATTACATTTCTCTATTTGAGCTGTGCTGACTCTGCAGGAACAATAACCATCTTCTCTCCTGAAGTTAGCAGAGGAATCCACGTGTGCTTGGAGCGACTCTGCTGATTAAGGCCCCGGCTCTGCAAGAGACCCCGTTCACGCCAATACTTGCAGCATCAGTGGCATTTTACATAATGACTTATATTAGCTATTTAAATCTAAAAATTATGAAAGCCAAATGAAGACCAAATAAAATAGTTATTAAAATGACAATATTTTCTTATTATCAGTAAAAATGTATGTGTTGTAATCTGGGGAAGGGACTGATCTTTGGGAGTGTGACTGTAGTGTGGTAACCACATCAAACATTGGTCTGTAGGCATCACAACAACAACAATATATATATTTAAGTTAAATTATGCACATTTGACTTATATAAACTGTTAAATTATAAGTTTTAAAATTATATGAATATCACACAAGAAACTGAGAGTCTTAGTTAAAAACATACTAGTCAGAACAATGAGGTTAAAAATTTTAATGTCATAGTATTTGGTGGTTGATTTCTTCAATCGTTCTTCTGTTTTCATCCTCAGCTACCCTCTGCTATACATCTCAGATAAACTTATGCCTACACTAGGACAATTCTATTCCTGTGAGCCATCCATTTTCTATATTCCAGCCGTTCAACCACAGATCACTTATACTCAGACCTTTAAGAAATAAAGAAAATTAATATTTGATACCACCTTTTATCTTTTGTAAGAATGAATTTCCCACTATAGCTAAGAAGTAAAACTTTCATTTCTATTTGTATATACAGTTCATCATGCTCATTATAGGCTACAAAACCAAATTAAAATATAATATCAATACTGAGCATATGACACATCACAGTTTAGTTGGCATGTATTGGCCCAATGATATTTCAAAGTTTAAAGTAAGATGCAGTCTAAAGCCCTTACTGTTCCCAGATCTATACCTTTTTCAATTTAAAATATGTGAGTAGCCCACTGAAGTACATGAGACTAGTTGTGTTAAGGAAATGTTTAAACGTTAGTAGAACCAGGCTTCTAGCATGGCAGCAGGTAATACGTGTACTGGAAACTATTTGGTTGGATTGCTGAGGGCACATGGAGGAGACACATACCTGTGTTGTCTGATCTGCTGCTTCTTTGTAAGTTATTAAAAAAATCAGAAGTGAGTGTAGCACTTTTCTAGTATGCCTAACAGATCTTGTAGTAAGATATAGGGATAACTTACAGAAATTAATTTTTGAATTCTCTAATCACCAGATGTTTTTTAAAAGCATCCTTTTAAAAATGTGAGTTTATAAAGTTAATCCTGGCTTAAGAAAGTTAATTTTAAATAACCATTTAAAAATTAATTAAACACACATTCAGATTCTTTTGTATGTTCTTCTAGAAGAATTAGCACCTACGGACGTTCACTGTCAGTACTGCAAGTTACCTACATAACTACACTGGGTTTTATATGGCCATTGTGAAGTTCATGGATTGGAAACACTTTCACCAAATTATGACAAGCTACTGGAAGGCTAATTTGGAAAATTTAAGGATTTGCATGGCAGATGACTCCTTTTTTTAGAGCCCGAGGTTAGAGCAGGGACAGGAAGTAAAGGTTACAAGGCAGATTACAAGTAAGTGTGCAATTCATAATAAAGGTTTGTGGACTGTGAGCTTTGTAGATCAATCACTTCAAATAGCTGGCTTGTAGGTTATACTCAACAATTATAAGGGGGAAAACCTGTAAAGAAGTTATTTTGGGAAATGAAAGACTCTAACACATGTTATTAACAGGAGAATATCACTTCTGATCAACTGCTTTTATAGCTGACTAGGTTGGTCTACTCAATTGGCATTTAAAAGACGATTAAAATAATCTTATATTTTCTGCATTCATCCTGCTAGAATTTATTAAAGAGGAAAGAAAATAGTTATGCATAATTACTGAAAATGGTTGCAAAAGAATAATATGCTGCATGTACAGCATCTACCCTGCCTTTATGAAGGCCAGCCGTTTACATACACATGGGAGAAGTAACAAAAAATAAGATTTTTTATGCAAAAAGGAGAAATTGCCTTTTTTTATTTGATTTAAAAGATCTAAATTGGTTATTTATAAAAAACAAGGTAGCTGGTACAAGGAGTGCATTATAAGCAGTTTTTCAGAACATATGACAATGTTCTATATTAATAAGCATTGTGGGAATGAAAACATCACTTATACAGTTCAGATATAATGATCTTTCAAATAGATAAATTGGAGTGTTACAGCTCAGCAGCAAAAGGCATACTGTAAAACTTCCTTAAACAAAACACTACACATGCTGGCTAAATTCTTAGATGGAAATTTGCCATCGAGCAAGGGGCCAGCTCACAACCTATACATCATTTACATGGCATGCTGCATGGCAGTATACGTTAGCTATTATGCAATAGAATCCTATAGCAAAAATACAAAGATGTGTTTTTAATCTACCACCTGACAGAGATTACTGCTGTTTTTCAGCTGATCGGTACTCACTCAGCAGCCCAACCACATACACTGCAGCTGCATCCAGTCTCAGGTCCATTCGGCCTATAATTAAATGTGTCCTTGCAATTTCAAAGAAAAATTGTTCATTTTCAGTTTTCCAAATCAGGAGTAATCTAAGGTTACTAAGAAGTATACAACACTGTTCCTCTAATTAACTTTTTTGAAGACCAGTTCTGTAAACATTTACATGGGGGATTCATTTCATGCATCCATGAGGTGATCATAAGAAATATTTCTCGTGTTTACAGGCCAAGAAGAAGCGAAGATGCCTGAATTAGACTTAGGCAGAAATGCCTTAATCCAAAGTCACAAACCCTAAAGCTTTTCCCCAAGATTTTCCTTGCTTGGAAATGCGTGAAGTCCCGTGGAGCCTGCCTGTTGTGCTGCCCGTTCCATGTGTGCTTGCTACCCCACTGCTTCTGTGCGTGCCTTCTGTGCGCAGCCAGGCAAGGCACCTAACACTCTACCTTAGAGGTAATAAGCAGAGTATGATGGGACTCCTGGTTACATTTAGTGATGTACTGACAGAAAACTGTCCGCTTGTAATGAAAGAATTTAGCAAGGTACCTAATACTCCATCTCTACTTCTGAAAAATAGGAAGGTATTGCCTTATTTACTAACTTTAATGTTGTAGTTATACTTTTAAAAAGAGTGAATAAGCCAGCTAGAATATACAGATTTTCTTTCATAAGATCAAGTTTCACTTAAAATTACTCTTGCTTTACTCTTGTGGTTATCCATACGTTATTAAAGCATTTTTTTCTTTTGGCATTTCCTCTGTGGGGAAGAGATTGGAACAAGAGTTTCAAGTTCCAAAATAAAAGGAGGATGCTTATTCTGGTCTGAACAAGAAAAACTGTGGTAGCTGTAGTCAGGATTGCAAACCAGATTTGGTTTAAAAAAAAATCATTCATGAAATCCCACGAGACATAAAAGAAGGATAATGTTTAAATTGAGATGCTGCACTATCACAGAAATTGTACACACAGATCCTGGCTCCGCTCCCTCTTTGAATCCCTGAAGTCAGTTGCTTTTTCTCTAGCACAGTTCTCCGTCTCTAACTAGAGATATTAATATTTCATTTCTTCCTCCATTTGTCTTCCTTGCTTATTCAAATTGAAAGCTTGTCAGAACAGGGACTGAAAACCTCTTGGTATGTACACATCATGAAATAAAGTGGAAACCTGATCTTGGTTTGGTCTGTCAGGCTACCATATGAAAGAATTTATATGTATTTGTACATATATTAAGGTAAATGGCAGTTGTATGATGTTTGAAAAATACAATTTTCCCAGTGTAAAATTATTACCTCACCTTTTTTTTCAATATAGATATCTAGGAAAAGCCAAATGTTGAAATGTGGCCTGTGAATAGTCCACTCTGCCAGACTGAATGGGAGAAAATTGTCAGCTGGCCAATGACAGCAGCTTTCTGGATATTTTGCACAACTGGAACATCACAAAGATATGAACCAGCAATAATTTTATTTATCAGACTGCAAAACTGACTGAATTTCGCAATTCTGTACAAAGGAGTTTTCAGCACAGATGGAAACGTAAGAATAAATTATTGTACTAGTGGCTGTATATCCTTTCTAAGGAGAATTCTCTTCCTCTCTCTGTTTTTAAATAAGAAATATTAATTGTATGGCTGGATTTTTTCTTTTCTAATAATTCCATTTTCTGAGGAGTTCAAGACTCTCAGAACAGTGAGGTAAATTGTCATACCTCTGTTCAGTTTCAAAGGGCCCCTTAAACTTAGATCTTCTCAGCTGTTGCAATTTTATGACTGAAAACCACTAAACCAAACGTTATTAAATATAATCAAAAGGTTTACATTCAGATGAAGTTGGTCAGGTTTAACTTGAAGAAAATTACTCTTCAAAAAGTTACTCTTTACTGGTTACAATATGAGATACTGAAGAGAAATTCAGCCATAGATTTAGTCATACTTTCATTACCAGAAACTGTGGAGCCAACATGGTTTGCGTTACTTATATAACTCCTATACCTCTGCTTTCCAATGTGAAAACCACACAAGCTGATTTCAAAGTCTAGAGGTAATGAATAGGTCTACATTATTTTTATGTGATTCCAGGGAGAGGTACACAACACTGTTCATGCTGTTTGCTTTGTCCCCAAATAAATATATGCACTTCTACTATGTAAAAAGGTGGGTTTTTTTCACCAGCAGTGAGAGGGAAAAGGTAAGAGGACACTCGCCAGATTAAATAATTTTTTGCGACCAAAAAGGGAGGCATAAAAAAAATTACATGTAAAACGTTGACTCTTTTAGCTGCCATTGTTCCGTTTTTTCCAGATTGTTATTATTTTAAAATTCAAATTCTCAGTATCCTTTGAACATTGGCAGTAGTGTTCTATCTTCTACAGTTAGGGATTTCAGCTTTCAGAATATTATTCCATCTGGAACTTATAGGTTTTGACCTTTTTTCCTAAAGGCCAGATTTCAATAGCTTTCCAGAGTTCAATAATCCACATGGTATATTTCTTCCATATTTTAACAGTCTCAGTGTGTTCCATAATTGGTTGATTAAAAATGTAAAAAGGTTGAGACACAGAACAGTTTGCATTTATGCATCTATGATATTTAATCTTCAAATAGTTCCCTGACATTTTATTTGGAAACTGATATGTTCTTCTTCCAAATAAATAATTCAGATAATGTATTACATTTTTGTAACTCAGGAATGAAAGTCAATACTATTCATAGTGCTGTTGACATGCCTTCTAGTAATTTATGGAATAATTATGACCGTATTTGGGATATGTCTATTCCCTACATTTCTGATTTGTCCTCCTCCAATACATCTTGACAATGTTGTTGTAATTCATGTATATTGTACAGACTGAATATATTTAAAGACAGACAATTCGTTCCAGACAAATACATTAAAAACATAACACAGCTGTTTGGAGCTCACTTTCTCCATGAGACCTTTACAGTAGACATTTGGTTACTAATGAAGGAATTCTGCAGTTCTACCCTTTATTCTTAGTCCATGAGACCATGAATGGTAATTTGTACTGGATCATTATCTAAATCTGTTTAAGCCTCTAAAGAATTCAGATGATACATATATGAAGAGCTTTATTTCAGGAAGTGGGTGGTAGGCAGCATTGTTCGTATATGGAAATAATTCTTCAATAGCTTAGCCAAACTTTATACAAACATCTAGCCTTACTTATCATAATTTTCTCAGATTTTCATTTTCTCAGTTAAAAGAACTACACAAAGGTATAAACTTATTTCCTCTTTAGTGTTTTTAATAATTCTTCTTATGATTGTATTTTACAAGTGTTTTAACCTTAAAAAAGTGTCATTCATGTTGAAAGAGAGAAAATATTTCAAAGAACAACACAGAGAACTTTCAACAGATGTTAATGCAAATTTCAAAATGGGGAATTAGACTCAAGGGAAGAAAATCGGTGGGAATTTTGCCATTGACTTCATGAAGTCAGGTTTTTTTGCAGCCCCCACTGTATAATCTGGGAATGTTGATTTTACACATCGTGTTGAAATTCATGCTTCTGTAGTACATAGCTCATGGCTATCATTCCATGAGCCTTAGAATTTGTGAGAGCAGCAATATTAACAAGTAAAAAGCACAACTAATGCTTGTCAACGCATGTAACTTTTTATAAACCTACATGCATGTTGTGATTCATTATCATCTAAAAGCAGAGTTCCATCAGAAGTGACATGGCTATTCACTTTGTGAAAACAGCTCGTTTTAGAAATGTCATTAGAAAGTAACAGATTTGTCATGTTCTCTGAACTGAGTAACTGAAAATATAATTAAAATATCACTATTGGGTTTATTAGAGTAATAAACTTAATTAACAGACTCCCTTTTGTTTAAATTGACTATTTTATTTAGGAGACCATTGATAATTTATTTAAATTAATTCCTCATGAAAATTAAGTATTAATTATGAAATTACTGTTTCATAATGGTACCATAAAAAATGCAGATCAGATGCAGATAAAGATTGGCATTTTTAATTGTTTTTGTGTGCTACTCATTTTCTTTCATCATAAATGAACACTGGATTACTTTCAGTGATTAACAAGAATATCCCAATGCTTTTAGAACATTTAAAAACCTTGACTATTGCTAAAATGTATCTTGTCAGAGTTACCTGGTTATTTACAGAATTAAGAGGATGATCAGTCTCTGAATGTTGATCAAAAACTCAGCCCAGAGAAAACATATATAAAAGAATCAGAGGTAGACTACTGTCATAATTACATACTATTTGGTAAGTAGAACTGTTATTAAATCCAGAGTGGCAGAATAGGGAATTTTGACTAATTTTACTGTAGTTATTTAATGTGATTTTTATATGGTAGGAACTGTTTATATTTCCTTTTTCTCTCTGGTCAGAACTTTTTCTTGTAGAAAGCCATCGAAGAGACTCTCTGATTTGGGAGAATGTTCATTATTTAAATGTAACAGAAATATAGGCAGTACAGAAATATATCTGTGCTCCATCCATCGAATATATAAATATATAAGCTTCCTGTACCAGTGAATGTTTTAGATTATTTCCATATATATAACATCTCTAAAAATTACCAGGGACAGTGTTATTATGGGAACACTAGCCTTTTTTAGAAACAAACTGCAGAACAAATATTACTAATAAATTGGGAGATCCACAAATGAAGATGTGATAGGTGATGTATTTCTTTCTGAATGCTCGCATAACCAACAGAGCATTACTTTGTGTAGATTTTGTTTTGTAGACTGTGAAGTCATTACAGAAGAGCTATTGAGAGAAATGAAAAGATAAATTTGGAATGAAATATTTCTGGGTTTTGAAAATATCATCTTGGTGTCGAAGCAAAGGAGGTCTACAACATCAACAGGAAATAATTGACTTTATTAAAGGAAAAGGTTTCAATTTGATACATATTTTTAAATACCAGGTTGCTGGAAATATGAACACTGCATTTGTAGATTCTGATTTAGAATGACATTTCATTTTATTTGAAATAAAAAATTCAGATTCCAGATGCATCTACTTTCATATTTTGTTTCAGGTAACTCCTTCATCAGCCAAGCACCTCTTCCCAAGACTCTGCTGTGCTTCCTGTAGACTGAATCTTCAGCATGCTTCTGGGTTCTCACTTGTGCTCCAGCAAAGTAGGTAAAAATCCAGATGATAAAATACTGAATCTTAGCAGAATTAAAGTTCTAACTAGACCACTACAGCACTTTTGGAAAAATATTTCCACTATCAAGGTCCAAGTAATGTTAGCGCTTTCTGAAAACTCCTACTATTGTATCAATTAGTTCTATTTTACTCAATCTATAGCAGCTTTTATTTAATCTGTATCTGCTGCAGTATTTCTTAAATGAAAAGTCCTAGCAGGATCTTGTTATGGAACCTTTTCATCCAGAAAAGGAATTCTGTTTGAAATATGGAGATACTAAAAGCTACAGCAGTGGTATATCCAAACTACTAAGTGCAAACTACTAAGTGCATTTTTAATTACTGTAAATAAATGAAACATTTCTTTAAAATGTAATCTCTTTCTTGACAAGTTCACATGGTTTCATTTTCACTTTTAAAATAAACATCTGTTCTTACTTCTGAATGTATTTAACAAGTTTAGCAAGTATTAAAGGTAAGATAGAAAGGTAATAGTTTACATGCTTGCACAGACCAATATGAATAGGGAATCCATTTTTTCCTCTGTCTTTTATTACATATATTTCTAGGCAATTTAGATAGTGAGCATTCATGAGCCTAACAGTCAAAATAAATCAAAGAAAATTCTGCCGCTGTGTTTCTCCACAATGTAACGAAAACCTTCAGAATGCTTTCTCAAAATCTGTTACATATATATTATTCAGTTTTGCGCTCTCACCAGATACTGTACTATGAAAATATACTGCAAATAGAAAAACATAATTTTATTGTTCAGTAATATCCATAGCGATAATGATGTGAAATAAGAATGCCACTTTCTCTAACTAAAACAAACGTTATCAGATGACATGCATTTTAGACTTATATGAAATGTCCACTAGATTAAAAATTCATTACATTCATTGTAGAGATTTCTGAAATTCAGAAAAAAATCTCTTTCATTATTGGATTCCTTTAAACTCTTCCTGTGAGGGCTATTTTAATAAGAGTTCAAACTATAAAGTATAATTAAGGGCATAAGAGCATCACTGCTGTGGGTACCTGGACTATTGTCAGTACGCATGATTTAAGTCTTTGCATTACCTAGGAAACATGCTGGCAGTTAGAATACACAATTGCTTTCTCACAAGTGACTAAAGTGTAAGATGTTTAATCTGCTTTCTTCCTGAAAGCCTATCAAAACTATGCAATTTTAAGACCTTAGACCTTCTGTGACACAAGTTCTGAATGACAGTTCAGACAGGGGAGATGTGCATTTGAGTATATCAGTTGCAGTCTGAAAAACCTGAAGAATGTTATGAAAACAATTATTCTTTTTATCTATCTTTAAGTGTTTTCCTGAAGTTTCATTTAAGCTGTATAATAAATAATTAAAAATATTATCACTTGCCATATGTGAGAGATAAGATGAAATTATTGGCAAGACTTCAGCTTTTAGACAGCTTCCAAGTTGTTAAACACTTTTTGTTGCCAGGAGTACACTTTGGAAGGTATTTACATTGGCTGTTTTTCTCATTGTTAAGTTTATTGTAAATTCTATTAAAAAAAAATTGAAGAAGCATCTCAAGTTTACACCACTGCTTTCTGCTGCTGTTGTTATTTTATTGTGTATAAATGTAGTAGCAATCTAAGATATATTCAGGAGCCTGTCCTGGTTCAGTATCATCTCATAGGGAGTGCTTAGGTAAGGAAGGGATCCTAGAGAAAAAAAATGGAAAGAATACATATGTTTTTCTGCATTAATTGTAATAAAGTCTTCCAGGTAAAAAGTTTGTTTAAGAATATGTGTTCTTTTTATGTGTGGAGGTGTGTATACATTAATTCACACATGAGTCTCAACTAAAGCCTGTGGAAGGTTTGTCTTTGTCCTCGGTGGGCTTTGTATGCCTTTTTGGATAAAGATTCATGATACTACATTGTTGCAAAGTAAGAATTTTAAAAAGGGAAGTAATGACACTGAATCAATGGAATAGCAACTGGTAGTGGTTTTGCTAATGGGTAATTTCTAGATAGGAGTGCTGACAATCATGTATTAACATACATATTTTTGGATTATGTAGAAACACAGATCCATATTTTAATATTTCTTACACACAGATGTATTTCTTGGGAATAAACCAAGATCCAAGTCCTCAGCTGGTTTAAATCAATGTTTTGTTTTTGCTTATTTTCCTAAAATTGATTTTTATACCATTTTTAAGTCTTAAGTTCAGAATTTTCCAGTCCATAACTTACCTTTAAATCAATATAAAGTCAACCATAGTTTTACAAACAGTATTATGTCCTTCCACACAGTGATGCATTTCCATATCTATTATTAATGCCTTGGTTGCTACTGTCTGTTTTAAATTACTTTGTGTATATTATGCCTGTAGCATGTGTTTGTGTGCATTACCTTCACATGCCTCATCTTGTTTTCCTGCTTTGATCTGAGTGAGGAACTTTTCTATTTAAATTCACGGCAGCAGCTTCTGAGTTATTAACAACTCTGTCACAAGAATTTGCATCTCCCACCTCATAATGGTCGGAAGACAATGTCTGTCTCCCTCTACCATGTATTTTGATACCAGATATGATCTTTATCAGTTGTTCAATACAAACTAACTCGACTGAAGTGAGAAACTTTGTTCCTATAGTGACAGTTTCTTTTAGACTTACAGGAATCAACAAAAATTGGTTAGATAGAAAGAGGTATATGAGTATCATGCAGAATTCCTGTTACAGTTAGAGAATGCAACAGAGATGGCATTTATATACATAGACAAGCTAACGCTGTAAAAAAGTTTCTGTTCATCACAGAACCTGCATTTCAGCACATGAAATGTTACAGTTTTATGAGAGGCCATGATAACTGTCATGTGCAAGGGTTTTAGTTTAGGCAGCCAAGATACCATTTCTAAGCATAATATTTGGCTTTCCAGCATTGTCATAGCTGCAGTCTGTTCTAAAGAGAGTTGCATGAATAATTGAATATTTGCCTTCTCAGCCAAAGTGAAAAATATATGTGGTGGGAATGAGTCATAAAAAACCAAATTTGTGGCTTTTCACACTAGGGGAAAAAAAAAAGTTTTATGCTAAATTAAACATACTGTTTGTTCTGTAACACAATTTTTATTTTCAGGCACTTGAAAGAAAAGCAAAGCATAGACATCCACATACACCAAACTGCTTCTTTTCAGTAACCCAATAATGAAGCAGCCAACCCAGATGCAAGAAAACCATATCTAGTGTTTCTTTCTACCTTGAGAGCTCTAACTCACATTTTCAATCCCATGAGGGATTAAAACTATGCCTCACCAAATCTGATTCAAATACTTCATCATTTCACAAAGAATCACAGAATAGTTGAGGTTGGAAGGGACCTCTGGAGGTCATCTGGTCCAACGCCCCTGCTTAAGCAGGGCTAAATAGAGCATTTTTGAGACTATAATAAAAAATGTGAGACTTATAACTTGGTGGAAAATCCTCTCCTTCCAGTTTTCGTATGAAGCTCTTCTCCGTTGCTAGAGTAATGATCTGAAGTGGCTTGTTTTGATTGCATTTGACTAGTGTTTTTCAGTTATTAATGTAATTTGAATAATTACAGCACACCATTATAAAATTGACAAATACATTTCATAGAATAGTCTATAAGATCCAATAAAAAATCCCTCAAAAAATCTCTTTGTTGTGTCCTTCCACGAACTTTTATAAAAGACTCTTGCTGTTAAGTGCTCTTGCCAATGAGACAGCTGCTTTGGAGTGTTATTCATACTTTGCCCTGAAATGTAATTGCAAAAACTGGGGATGGGGCAGCAGTAGTATATCCTGCAGTACACTTCATTTTCTCCCACCCGATGTATCACACGATGACCTGTAAGTGTGATACAGGAAGAATTTAAACTTTCCTCCATCACAATAGGAGTTTCTCAAAGTTGCAGAATGGGCAACTCATTATGCTAAATATAATTAATTTTGCACTACTTGGTTTGTAGAAAGCAGACATTATGAAGTGAATCTGGGACACAGATTCTATTTTCCCACATAGGACAATACTGTGTTATTAAAATTTTGCATAAAGGCTGAAAATGTAAAACCTCTTTAAAAGGCAACCTCAGGGTCTGGTTTTGTTCTGAAAATGTACTTAATGAAAATGGTGCGCTGCTAAACAAGTAAATTTTCTACTTGAATGTGCTGATACATTTGTAATGCATATAACGAGCAATTGGGGGTGGAGGTCAGCTTTATATATTCCTATTAGCATTGCAGGGTGAGTAGGACTATCTTGCTGCTTACACATTGCCAAAATTTGTGTTAAGCTATAGTCAGTTACACTTCGCACATATGTAATTAAAGACACAACTTGGACATCTAACAATTTATTAGTGATGAAGTATGAAAAGGAAGGAAAAAAGAAGGGAATAAAAGCTGGTTTATGTTACCAACATTTTGGTTCAAGGCAGTTTCAGCCACTTACACAAATCACACTGGGCAACTCCATTCCATTTCTTGAGATGCAGCCCGGAGAGGTAGCACAGGAGAAGGGAGGTTGTTCAGTGTAAACTCTGGTGCTAAGGTTTTGAGTTGTAGATGATTTTAGGCACCTCTTAGGCACACTGGGTTAAGTTCCTGGTCACCAGTTTGGTGTAGTGCTATGGATGCTGGCCTGGTATCTCTTCTGATGTGGCTTAACATCTCTCCGATATTTGTTCTTTCATCTTCTCCATTAGTGGAGAAGATACATAATGCTGTGTTTGCTTTAGGAATTTTTTTGTCATACGTGTACAAATTTCTCACTTACGTTGCAGGAGGGAAGATTAAAGAAGTGGGCCCTGAATTTCAGTATCACAATTCAGCATTCAGTGCTAAGAGCTTGGCTTCTTACAGCTTCCGTACGCCCTGGTGCAGTGGATGTAGGCTGGAAAAAATGGCACACTTGCTCCCACATTTTCAAATTTTCCTATTCTGCAACACACACCATGCATACCATCTGACCTTCCTTTATCGATTGATCTAGCATATGTTTTACTGACAATAACAGAGAAAAAAATATTAGCAGTTTTGGACAGTGGAAGAAGCCTACAGAAGAGTACAATAGTCCATATTTTAGAGTGTGGTGCCTTTTTGCAATATCCTCTATTGTGTCTTTTTACATTCTCTGGATCATAAGTTAAATCTGTGAAAAATTCACAAAACAGTGACATATAGTACATCTTCAGGATTTTTCTTGTTCTGTTAAGGTCCTAATTAGACTTTAATGAGCGGGAAAGGTTATAAGAGGGGTGTAAAGAGATGTTCACTGAAAATACTTGGTTGGTATTGCACTAACTAGCAGTTGACGGTCTCCATGTTTTTTGCCCATCTTATATATGCCTATAATTCCATAATTGTAAAACTTAAAAATGTTTCTTAATATACCTATACATGAGTAAAACATTATGTACTTAGTCCAGCTTCTTTTGAGCAACTTTTAAATCCTAACTTTTAAAGTGTTTAACTGTAAGAAGAATCTTCATGCTATTCTAAGAAAAAAAAGGCACCAGGCAATGCTTTCTGTGAGGTTAATTAATATATTAATACATTCTGGAAGCTTTATTCCCATTTATGAATAAATTATGCAGCAACTTTTGGGTAAATCTAGTTCTTACTAACAGCATCTAAATTTTTCAAATGTGTCAGATAGCTAGCAGCTATCTAAATGATTTTTTTTTAAATTCGTTTAAGAAATCTACAACTAAGGATGACCACAGTACTCTTATGATAGCAACCAAAAGATTAGACGTGATGTTCTTTGTTTCACAATAGTTACCAAGATCAATAATAACTACTCCACAAGATCAAACACAGTAATGGTGAAATTTGTCATTTGTGACTCAAAAGAGCTCCTTTTATTGCTTCAAGAGTGGTTTCCTTTTTCCTTGGAAAACCCTAGAAGGCAGCGGAAACTATGTGTTGCCAAATAAGCAGTGATAAATCAAAATATGAGAAATATGTGCAACAGCTTGGGGATCTGAAGCCGTGGATTTAGCCTGGAAAAGTAAAAATGCAGTATCTATCACCTTTACCTATCTCCTTTCTTCAGTCTTGGTAAAGATAATTATCTCAAGGTTAAAATTGTGATTTCAAAGCCTATAAAATACCTAGGAACATGATATTTCTTCTCCTGATAACTGCTGCCCCACAGCTTTCTTGAGTACTGAAGGGTATTGTTTTGTTCTCTGTAAAAGGGTATTTATTTTGAGATATCTATTTCAATGCAACATCATTAGAGAAATAAGGGTAATTTTGAATTCCATAGAGTGCCAATGCTATTAATTCCCCTCATTGCATGAATCGCAGAATCACAAAATGGCTGAGGTTGGAAGGGACCTCTGGAGGTCATCTGGTCCAACCTGCTCAACCTAGAGCCATTTGCCCAGGACTGTTTCCAAACAGCTTTTGAATATCTCCAAGGATGGAGACTTTACAACCTCCATGGGCAACCTGTGCCAGTGCTCCGTCACACTCACAGTAAAGAAGTATTTCCTGATGTTCAGAGGGAACCTCCTGTGTTTTGGTTTGTGGCCATTGCCTCTGGTCCTGTCACTGGGCACCACTGACAAGAGGCTGGCTCCATTCTCTTTGCACCCTCTCTTCAAGTATTACACATTGATAGAGATCCCATTGACATTGATATACACATTGATGAGATCCCCCCTGAGCCTTCTCTTCTCCAGGCTGAACAGTCCCAGCTGCCTCAGCCTTTCCTCAGGTGAGAGGTGCTCCAGTCCCTTCATCATCTTCATGGCCCTCTCTCCAGTATGCCCATGTCTTTCTCGTACGGGGCAGCCCAGAACTGGACCCAGTGCTCCAGGTGTGGCCTCACCAGTGCTGAGTAGAGGGGAAGGATCACCGCCCTCGACCTGCTGGCAACATTCCTCCTAATGCAGCCCAGGATGTCATTAGCCTCCTTTGAGGCAAAGGCACATTGGTTTTGCCTGGCCCAGTTTTACTAAAATAAAAATTACTTACATATTTTCTTCACTAAGACGAAGTGGGGTAAGGTAAACACTTCATCACCCCTCTTTTTTTTTCTCATTGAAAACATACAGGCCGAAGTTGAACATACTAGAATGCACATAAAGACAACACAAAAAAGTGATGAGAAGGCCACAGAATGCAGGGGAAAGTGATTTTTGAATTGTCTCCTAAATTTCTTTGACTTTTTTTTCCTGATATGGTACAAGGTGTCAAAGGAGAAAACAAAGGGCAATCTAGGAGTAAAGATCAGCGAGGCATCCTTTGCCTGTTTCTCGAAGTTGAACATGCTAGAATGCACATAAAGACAACACAAAAAAGTGATGAGAAGGACACAGAATGCAGGGGAAAGTGATTTTTGAATTGTCTCCTAAATTTCTTTGACTTTTTTTTCCTGATATGGTACAAGGTGTCAAAGGAGAAAACAAAGGGCAATCTAGGAGTAAAGATCAGCGAGGCATCCTTTGCCTGTTTCTCTAACTTAATTTTAACCTCCTACCTTTAAAATAAGGGAAAAGTATAGAGAGCTGAGCATATACTTGTCATGAGGGAAACTTAGACTTAATTAAGCCCCATTTGAGCCCTCTATGAGTCCTAGTCTCTACTTAAATTTGAGTGAAATGGCTTTTCACATCATTATACCATTGTGCAAAAATTTCCAGGAGTGGATTGTAATAACCATGACTGGCAGCAACCGTGGGGACTGGTCTGGACCAGGTTGGTTAGTAGCTAATAATTTATATAGGAAAGAATTAAACAGGCAAGGATTGGCTTTATTCTTCAAGATACTAGTTCCCAAATTTTGGACCTTGGAGCGCTGTCAACCAGTATAAATTTTCATTGCACAATCAACCTCAGCAGCAAAGTTTTAACTGGAAACCTGCAGAAGCGGGATGATTTCACAGCATTGGCCATGCAAGCACCCCAAGTTGGGGAACACCGGTCTGGCAGGTGCGGGGCACGGAGCGGGTTCCGAGTTTCCCCGGGGGATAGAAGGCGATCTTTAAATAGTAACTTCCCTGCACCGAAAGAAAGACGGAGAGCGTGCGGGCAGCCTGGCACCCCC
>NW_009222625.1:0-37925 GCF_000690835.1 Fulmarus glacialis
TGAGGCGAGTAACGGCCGGGCAGCCCTCGCAGCCGACTGAGACGGGGAAGAGGTGCGAGGAGAGCTCAGCCTGCGCTTAGGCTCTTCTCAGTCCAGCCCTACCGGCAAAATCTATACATTTCAGCAACTCGACCCAAAATGGCTGAGGAGCCACGGCCTAGGGTCTGTTAATAAAAGCTTAACGCGGCCCTAAAGGGAAAATTCATGTTTTCTGTGCGCCGACTGGCGCCTCGCGGTGACACAGAGCCGCTGGGACATGGTGGCAGCAACCCACCTCTGCCGGCCCTGGGGCAGCCGCGGTCGCCAGCAGCTCTCCTGGGGAAACCATGGCGGAAGGCTGAGGCTGGCTGGGAGCAGTCACGGATCCCTAAGGAGCCAGTCTTCTGCTACACAGATGTGTTACGGGCCACCATCCACTCATCCCAGCAAGACCCGCTCTGCACCAGCTCTACGCAGCAGAAGTTAAGCCCATTTACACTCCAGTCCACGTAAATCCCTCCTTCCCTTAGTCTGTTAGAGTATACGCTTACTGAAACAGTTCCTGACTTTGTGGAAAAGACATGATCTGAAGAAAGAAGGAATTAGTGAAAGATTAATGAAAAAGATAATCTCTATTTGCTTTGAACACTGGAAGTCTGGCCCCTAATATCTCAGAAGTTTTAATGTAGCTAACAGCTGTACTGTGTATGGGGGAGAGATTTCAAGAAAAGACTGTTACGAGTTAGCTGAAGTCACCTTTTCGCACAGAATAGGCATTGTGGAATAAACCATCAAAGAGTTAAGTGTGGCACCCACTGTATCCTGGAAAGGCTAAGGTGGAGAGGGGCACTTAAGTGGCAGACATGAAGCCCTGACCTGCTAAGCCATCCCCAAACTGCAACGTTGGTCTTCTGCATGATGGTGTGAACTCATGCGGAAGAAGGGTATGGTACAGGTTATCCCATTGCAAGGTACTGCAGAATTAGAAGGAAGGGTGAATTATTAAGACTGTGGAAAGGTGCCCATCTGAGCAGAGTGTGAAAAAAAATGCTCACCTGAGAAAATAGAGATAGAGTTTAAAAGTGTCTAGAAATAGTAGAGCAGAACAGTAGAAAAATAACTTTGTTCTGGTTTTATAGCATAAAAATCAAGGAGACAGTATTATAATTTAGCAAATGAAAAACAGATTGAAGGAGATACTTTTTCACACAACATAAATCTGTGGTAGAGTTCTATACCAAAGAACATGGCTGGGGCCAGGAAGCCAGCAAGAGTCAACAGAAGATGGCACGCTTAACAGATTACAGAAATGTTACCATATTGTTCACTATCATGAACTTTTGAGAGGCTATTTTGTTTTAAAGCCAGAAACCAGAATTTAAACATTTTCCAGAAGTCAAAAGGAGATCTACCATTAAGGAAGAATTATCTCACATCCATTTGGATAGATAATTTGCTGCTTTCTTGACCAGCATCAGGCACTGGACTTGACAGACTTCTGTTCCAATCGGGCACAATCTGGAAGTGTAAAACAACGGGCTTCACCACCACCTGGCAGTGTTATTAGCGTGAGGAGGCTGCAGGAGAGAGATCCCATCGCCCACTACTAAGCTGCATGCTTTTTAAGCATGCCCATTTACTGAGGCTTCTGTAGAAAAGAAGAACGGAAAGATGAAAACTAGAAGAGTTTCATGTCTTCAGAGTCAAAAGCTTTCAAGACTGATGATTAGAATATCTATTTTCAAAAAGCCGTAAGTGTAAAGTCTGATCGATGAGCTAGTGCACAGACATCAAAAAGATCCCTCTGAACCTTTGAGTGATATGAAATACGGAAGTGCTGCACTGTCATTTAAACAGCCCAAGACCATGTTTGTCTTAACAAATACAAAGCATACAGGGTTACTAGCTGTTCAAAATGGGAGACTGTCAGGGTGTCCTGGAAGATGGGGGTGCACAGAGCATAATGTCCATGTAGCGGTTGCTGACACAGAGAAGAAAGATCTGGAAAATTGTATGGGGAGAAGGGAAACATAATTCTCTGATATTTTGTCTTCTTTTGTAGGGTTTACTTATGCCCCCAGCCTCTTCCTCATCCTCCTCGACCCCGATTCTCCCTCATCCCTTTACCATCTTGGGTCACTTGCTTTTATACTGCCTCACTCTCCAGCTTCGGTTCTTTCTCACTGGCAATGCTCTGCCCCCATTTCTGAAGCAGATGAGCTGAGCAGAATGTTGAATACCAGCCCTCCACAGCTGGCAGCGTTAAGAGCAGAGTTACTGCACATCTCTAACTGAGCAAGGTCCCGACTCACCAGTCTCAGGGCAAGAGTTAAAGAGAAATCCTTGCCAGGAGGATGACCAAGGTGTTCATTTTGCTATGTAACAAGCCTCAAGATTGCCCTTGAGGTGCAGATCTGTTCACTGACATTTCTAATAATTTTCAGCAGCTCAGGGAAGACCTGGCTTTTGCAGGTGCTAGTTTCCCCAAGTATTACAACAAAAACTAGGAAAAAATACCAGCATATAACAAATAACCCTTACATGCAATGATGATTTCTAGGTGCTATCTGTAAGAGAATTGTACTTCTCAAAAGCCATGCTTAATTAGTTTCAGATACCCACCTGATGGGCAAGGTAGTCTATTAGAAAAACAGTGCTTTAAAGGTTCAACAATGGATATATGAAACAGATGGAAAGCAGCAGCATAGACGCAAACCTAGCTCCTCCACTGCCAAACGTGTCTCACTGAGTACCATCTTCCTTTATGTACAGTGTGCTACCTTTCCAATTATTTCTATTTTGTCCTCTGTAAAGTAAGTGTCCTACTAATACGTTTTTTGATTGAGATGATGAATAATACAACACAACTACATCTAACAGTTGAAGACACCTGCATTTGCAACTGAAAGCCTTCTGGCAATCTGGGTAGAGAGCAAGACATCAAAGCAGGAGGATTCTGTTGAAAGGGAGTGGGGAGAACCTAAGCAAGCAGTAAAATAAGAAACTGATGTAAGGTCTTTCCTAAATGTAAAGATTAATAACGTTAAAAAGTCTAATTTTGCCACGATGGGGGAATTGAATTCTTATAATTTAGCCCATGAAAAAAAAAATCAAGTAGTAAATGTATATACTGATTTGAAAAAGTGCACAGGGTATCTTTTATAGAGAGATTTTTATCTATCTATATTCCTTTTGTTCCTCTTTCTAGAGCCACTGTTGCTTCTGCGCTAGTGAGCCATGGCACTGTTCAGAGCTTGTGTGCTACAGATAGAAAGGTCTGCATGTTGTGTGGCTTAGAAGGTTTCCTACCCCTCATAGCTGCTATAGTAGGCTTGGGATATGTATTGAGTTAAATTCCTGTCTCATTTGTCTTTTTAGCTGACTTGAAAGAAGGTTGATTTTAGAAAAGGAAAAGTATAGTAATGAACACCATAGATTTTCTTATTTGCAGACCCATCCTGGTTTTATGCTGTGGTGTAACACACATCCTAACTCACGGTTCCTAACCCGTTCATAAGACATCCAAGAGACTAATTAGATCTTTACTTTTTAGGTCTTTTAAAAGGGCAAAAGCTGACAGTTTGTCGTCTCTGGATCAGCTCAAGCATGGCACAGAAAACACTTCTATCTGGCATTTTAAATCTTATAATAGCACAAACAGGACAGATTTGGCATAAACGTACAAGGATTCTGGGTTTTCCTTTATTGGCTTGGACATTTCTAATTTTAAGCTCCAAATGACAAGCAATAGGGATGTGTTTGTGCTGGCATAACTACAGAAGTGGTTGTGTTTAGATTTTTACATTCCAATATATCTAAAATCAAGCTATTACATTTGAAGTAAAGCCATGCCAAATAAAACTTATCTGCATTCATTACAAACCTAGAGTTCCTAACAAAGTTCATGAACTTTTCTGTATAAAGCTCAGATCAGTTGTGAGCATATCTAGGATATTTTGTTTGTTTGTTTGTTTGAAAATCAAACTGTGCAACTAACCAGGACCAGATGCAAAAGCTGAGGTTTTGTATAATGAGCTGAAATTCAGCAAGTTCGGTGGATTTCTTCCCAAGCAGTGAGTTCTGGAATGTGTTGAAACAAATTCAGAATAAACTCCAAGGATCATAGTAAGGGCGTTAAAACTTTCACAAATCAAAAAGAAGAAAATGCTCACAAAAAGTGAATAAAATCAAACCCCTAAATGGTAATTTTAGCCATAAGCACTTCAGTAATACCAAAGACATGATAGAGATAATTCTGCTCATCGTTGTGGGCTTTGGAGGAGGCTTATGCCAAGTTCACTGTCCTTGTGCATTAAACACAAAGAAGCCCACGCTAAATCTTGTTTCCTTAGTAAGAAAAAGAGGCATTATTTTTGATATCCCAATTTCAACTATAACAGGAAAATTTTGTGGTAAAGGTGAACAATTTGGAGATGAAACTCTAGGAAGGAAACAAATTGGTATATGAAAGATTTATTGCAGCCTTTACATGGTTGATCCTCTCCATCTCTCCATGAAAGCTCACTTTTCCTTACAGTATTTCATCTATTCTCATTCCAATAAGTACATTTCTGTTTCTGTATTGTGAGGCTGTGAAGCATAAATACCAATCGGTAACACACTGAAATAAAATCTATTCTGCAATAACAGAATAGAGTTCCCTTGCCACCCAGAGTGATTTTTCACTTTAGTCACTTCAGTTTGTACTTGCCTAGCTCCACTGAGAACCTGTGTAACATCAGGTTTTTTACAATTAATACCAAGCTGACACCTACATCTACATATTCCTATAAAATAGGTAAGTATGAGAATACGTTAACTTTTGAGGAGTGAAGGTTGTTAAGCTCACTTTGCCAGCACTAGAAATCAAACCTTGTACACCACTGTCCTGGTATTCGCCACTGGTGGCCTGCTTTTAACACCTGCTAAGTAAGTTTTTAGTTCAATCTGATAGCAGATCCTATAACAACACTTAGTGTCTTTCTCAAAATCTTGCACTGGATATATCCAATGCTCTGATTCTCCAGTGTAAGTAATAAACCCTGTTACTAAGGTGAAAACAAAGTCTCTTGCACAGAGACAGACTAACCTATATGACTGCTGTATATAAAGTCACTGAAACTTGTGTAAGAAACTAGTATAATCCTAATTAGAGCTCCTGTCATCTTTGGAATTGCTGTCCCATTGAACATTCATCTAAATCCAGTGGCACCACTAGAAGTGGATTCTGCTATGTATTCCCTTCAGACTCCCCTTTTTACTGCCCTCTAACATTATTCCTACATCCTGATACCTAAAATGAGTGTTCATGAAGGATGAATTTTCCTATGATGGTGCTTAAATACAAAATTGGATAATCCTATCCCATTTCAGCATGCTATTTCACATAGGTTTTGCTTTTAAAGGTTTCTTTTCCCTTTGAAGGTTATTATTAAACCAAATTTTACACAGTAATTTTGCTCTCATCTCTTGCACTGATGCTTTTTGAACTTTTCTGAACCATTTACACTATTTACATGTCACTCAAGGCAGTTAGAATACGAAATCAAAAAGACCTATTTTCAAAAAGACCTATTTTCAAAAAGACTCCCCCGCCCAAAGTACATGTGGCTCTCTTGTAAGACAAGTCTAAATTCATAGCAAACCAAATGCCAGTTTACTGACCATGAAAATTGTAAGTCACTTCTTGTTTGTTTTTCCCTTCTAAAAATCAATGGTAGTTTTCAGTTCTGACTCCTTTTTTTTTTTTTTCATGGAATCACAGGATGGATGGCAATGGAAGGCATCTCTGGAGATCATCTTGTCCAGCCCCTCTGCCTAGAGCCACGGCAGCTACAGCAGGTTTCTCAGAGCTATGTTCAGGCAAGTTTTGATTATCTCCAAGAATGGAGACTCTGCAACTTCTTTGGGCAGCCCGTGCTGCTGTTTGACCAGTCTCACAGTCAAAAGGTGTTGTCTTATGTCTAAATAGAATTTCCTGTATTTCATTTTTTGCCTGTTACTCATTTTGTTCCTGTGAGCTAAGATGCATCATTTTGCACTTAACCAGCAAGAGGGGAACATTGCATCTCCCTTTGTCCCTATGGCAAGTCCAGAGGACCCGGAGGTGTCCTTTCAGGACAAAACCAGGCTCTTCCAACTCAGACTGGGAGAGCCATGCTGGAATTCTCGTAAGCTGTTAGCAAACAGTAGCATGTCTTAGCTTGCTGAAAGGATAACCCCCAAACTGTTTCTTCATATTAAATGGTCTGTCCTTTGCAGCATGGTGAGTAGGCAACTGTACTTAATACTGCAAAACCTCAGGATTAATCTGAAGCTAAGTACATCTTTCATAACTGTTCTGTAAAAGCATGCATAGGCATTACCTCCAGTTAATGTAAATCAAAAAAATTCCATTGAAATTATAGATCTAAAACAGTCTACCCCAGCTGAGGATATCATTTAAAATGTTCATGCTTAGGTGTTGGGGAGCTAAACAAAAAACCAAACAAAATCCTATCTAATCTCAGAGATGTTTCCAACCCACAGATGTTTCAAACCCAGACTTATCTGCCCTTAAAAGCCATTAACTTCATCTGACAATAGCCAGAAAATTGAAATGTTCCCAGCAGAACTTGTAAGTAGAACCAGAAATGCTTTGCCATAGGTGTTCATTTGGAACATTGTGATAATGACCTTCTCATTTTACACCCTCTAGATTTCTTCTTCCATCAAACATGATTACTCAAAGAAGTCAGTTTATTTAGAAAAAAAAATGAGCCACAGGTTTTGAAAGAATTAACGTTCATTACACTTTAGCACAGAGTTGCAATCAAATTAAAATGCGGTTGAGTTCTCTGTACAAGGAAAAAAGATTTGAATGGTTTTGTTTGGAGTCAAAGCAGCTAGAAAAATAGGAAACTAGCTTTAGAATAGCTGAGCATTTTTATAACTGGAAAACATTCTACAGCCTTCAAAGTCTTCAGATGATATTTAAGATTAAATAGTATCAAGTTATTATTTTCATTTGTTTGCTTTAAAATGGTCTAGCTAGTAAAACTTTGCAAAAGGAGCAGGAATAAATATTTAAATTATTGTTTTGCTGCTCTCTTTCCAATACAATGGGTTAAATGTATTTGATTTTGCAATGGAAACACCTGATTTTCCTTCAGAGTTTATGCAACTTATTAGCTTGACTTACTGCAATCATCTGCAGTTCTGGCCAATATATGACACTATTCGTAATATGACTGCTTTACATCATCTTTGTAATGCAATGAAGTGCCGCATTCACATTAGAGATGATAAACTGAGGCAAGAGCTAGATTATTTAGTTTGCCTACAGCTATATAGAAAGTCTCTGGATAAGCTAGGAATTGATCAGTTGATCTGCACTGAAACGTCCATCTACAATGCGTACAAATTATATTCTGGGTATCATGTGCCAAGCGCTTTCTGAGTTCTCCGTATTTGCCAGTACAAGGACAGGATGAGAGTGCATTGCTTACTCAGTGTTTCCCTGAATTACAGTCTACTGCACCTAATAATAATTTCAAATATACAGATACACTAAATTAACTTAAACAGCTGGCTGAGAATTTCTGTTTGCAAGAGCTATTAATGTTGTTGATTTTACCACACCATTTTTTCACTTTACCTCAATAGATGACTGAAGCTGTGGTCAAATAGTTCAACAGAAGCTAAATGTAAGACGCTCTGTCCAATAACCTGGTCCAGCTTAAAAAGACTTTTTTGTTATGTTTTAGCATATTCTTATAAAATGTTTTAGTTCACTATTTACCAGGTTCTCAGCAATTTGGCTGTCAGAGTTTGACAGATGCTTGCTGGGCAGCTCCCAGCTTCCACTGGAGAATGCCAGGGCAGTTTCTTTTTGACTGGTGAAGAGGTAGCTCCTCACATGGGCTCATCATGCAGCCCCTGTGCAGCCCAGCGCCCACCTCCAGCACACCTTCCCACCAGCACTTCACGCCCGCCCTTGGCAGGGTCCTCCTGCACCCACTTGCAGAGGCCCCCCAGGCACCCCAGATGGTCCTATCTGACTTTGCATTGCCAGCCCCTCTGAAAGGCAACACCTGTAGGGTCTGGCATGAAGCAGGCAAGGTCCCACCACCTCAGAGGGGAGGGCACCGGCATCAGGCCAGACCCTGCTGTGCTGCAGCCCTCAGCGCAACACTTTTCATTCAGAGGGGGAGAACTCAATGCTGAATTATTAATAGTTCTTCTGTGAGAACTGTGTCAGCTGCATCTGGCAGACCATGAGCACATTTTCCTCATTAACTTTGTCAGTGGTTTGAGCAGAGTCCCCTCACCAGCAAGTACAAATCAAAGCAGTTTTGTTTATTATTTTTCTGTAAAAAAAGTTGGAGGAACTATTGTTTGCAAAATATATTTCCTGGCAGCCAGACAGGAAGATGAGCTTTTAAAATTTCCCTTCTAGACATAAAATGGTAAGTATTTAAGCACCAATTAATTACTAAGCAAAACATATACTTGTACCTTCAAAGAAAGGTAAAGAAAACACAAAAGATGCACTAAAATAAGACTTCCACTTCAAAAATTAAATTCTTCAGAGAGACTTCTCTTGCATGGCAGAAGACAAGGTAAAGCAACATTTCTTATGTAGTTTTGGGATAAGAATTAAAAACAAAGGAAAATAAATCAAATAGTATACATCTCTGTAGTAAATATTATACAAAAATTACATGGATATAAAATTCTCTGAGCCTGTGCAAATTTTCATACAGGTAGATGACTGTATGAAATCTATCTTCTTTTTCTTTGTTTTGCTTTGCATAAACCAATTTTTTTTGGCCTCTCAGACCCTTTTCAGACAACATCTACTTCCTCCTAAATTACTGTAGGTAGATATATCTGGATGTTCTTCTCTCTAGAATCATAGAATCATTAAGGTTGGAAAAGACCTCTAAGATCATCAAGTCCAACCGTTAACCCAACACCACCATGCCCACTCTAATATCCAACTCAGGAATTGCTTCTTTGACTCCTTGGGATTTCTTCACACCTCCTTATCAGTGACAGTTCCATGCTCTTCTAAGCCAAATCCTGCTCCACCTTCCTTGCATTGATACCACATTTTCCCCTCTATCGTTCCAGTTGCATAGTCAGATGAGTTCATGTGCCTGGTTCATTCACGTGCCAAACACAGCTATTCAGGTCTGGATCATAACATTGGTAATACGATTGTAACCGTGTCCTTCAACCCCCTTCAGGAGCAGCAAGCTATAAAGACAAACTGACTGAGAGCCGGGATAATTCCAGATCCGCTCAAAATGTATTATTTATGACTAAATCAAAAGGAGTCTGAGATTAACGCAACAATCCTTCAGTGAATGTGCAGATACAGCACATGCTATGGAGAATGTGAAACCAGGCAGATGATCTGAATTGGTAAAAGATACGATGCGTTCACTTAAAAAAAATTAATATTTTTGTGGAAGCTTAGTCACAGGCCTGGATTTAGTGAGAGGTCTGGGGAGAGGAAAAAAGTAAAGGGCATGAGACAGCTCAGGACGTCAGAGTCTGTTACTGCCTTGCTGCTGGTACCACCCATTGTTCCCATTCCTGCATGAATGATGTGGCAGTGTCTCAGTTTACCTTTCTTCCTTTCACAGCTCTGTCTCCTTTTCTTGAATTTAAAGAATGTATTAAGATTCTTTAGGAAAGATTGAGGTTCAGGTCTTCAGGAAGAGATTTTTACTGTCTCTGAAGTATTGCCCCACCTGCCCCTGGACAGCACAGTTAATCTCTGAGGGTCAGCACACTTTGGAAGATAAGCAAGAAGGAAACCCGAGACAGGGAAGAAGTAGAAAAGAGCTGGGGGGAAGAGGGTATTAGAAAATGGGAGTGGAAATGAAAAAAAAAAACCAACAGATTTTCTGCATTTACTGAAAGTCTGTTCCAAAACCACTGATGGCCCTTTTCCCAGAGAATACTAGTATGTTTAGGTATGTTCTATATACGTATAATATACATACACATTGTACCTCTAGCAGCCTTAATGAAGCAATTGTGCATGCTGGATATTTGGCACAGGCTTTTTGCTGCTGTACCTGCTGTGTGACTCTGCTCCCTCTCACAGAGTCCTAACCGTAACAACGCCCTTGAGAGTCCACTCTGCAAAAAGCACTGCCTCTTCCTCAGGAACTGCTGAGCAGTTTCTTCATTCTGACATTTGCTATTTATTGATCCTTGTCTACACTGTCTTCCCTTACATTAGGAAGGTGGTAATGTAACAGCCCGTTTACAACCAGTGCTGTATTGTACTGTAGTATGAGAGACGTGTTGAGACACACTGACTCAAAGACCTAGAGAAATTCCCTTCTGTGCCTCTCGGCATGTTTTCCAATTTAACTCTCAAGCAGGCCCAGTTAACAATAAGACCCTTCCTTTATACAGAAAGGTCAAAGCAAAACCAAGACTCAGTGAAGGAAATTAAGTCAAGCAGAAACCGAAAAACCACAGCCAATCCAGAAAACATTGAAAAAGTTCACTAAGGGCTAATAGACAAATTGATGTGGAAAAGGAGAGAACAAGACAGGGGGAAAAAATACATAAAAAATAAACCCAGAGAACAGGAGACTCAGGTCTAGAAGACAGAGTTGGAGTTAATAGACTAAATACAGTTAGAGAAACTACACACAAAAGGTCCATATATCAGCAGGCTGGGGAAAAAAAACACAACAGCAATGAAAAGCCTCCAAAAATACCACATATTGTAATAGGATATCGGAGTAAGGCGGTCAATTAGAAATGAGTCACAGATTAAATACGTAAAGGTATGCAGCACCTGAAGTGGTACAGAAGCAGATGGTGGGTATTGATACTTTTTTTCTATTTGCCAACTTCTTGCCGCTTGATGGCAGTGAATTTTGTTGCACAAAACATGCCAGCCGTACAGTAAATGAGCAACACTTGAAAGGAAACATACTGCATATTCTTCTGAATGGCAGATTTGACTTCAAATCGTCTTTTAAAAACAAATCGGTCTGTAGAAAAATATATTGTGGTGCTAACTTCTACTGAAAGTACCCAGCCTCACAGAGCACTGTTCTTGGAGATTATATGTTTCCCTATTGTTTGCCCTAGCTGTCAAATACTAGTTGAAGAGTTCTTCTTTTTCCCTTTACTACTCTGTGCACAGACACTTTAACAGACCTGAATGTATTATTACATTGAGATAAGAGATTGTAGGGCAGTCTGTGGCTCAGATGCAAGTTATGTTCTGGAGGGAAATAATTGGCAATAAACAGACATTTCCAGAAGTCCATTGGAATTGGTGGAAGTATTTATGCACATTTATTCTATGGTCAGCCTAATATGATCAAGGTAGGGATTCTGAGAGGAGGAAAACACAATTATACTAGCCAGCCTCAAGATGTATTATACCATGCTCTCTTAATGTCAGTAAGTGCCAGCTTTCCTTGATACAATTTTTAATTATTTGCAACTAAACCTAACTCTGGATATTCAGAGAAATTGTTCATTAATTCAAATATTTGGAAGAATCAGTGAATATAATTTCCTTTAAACTTAAACTTAAACCTTTAACTTAACAGTAAATCAGAAAAGAATAGTGGAAAAGTTTTAGGTTTTCATATTGGCATCCTGCTTAACAAAACTTCACTGTCCGCTGGAGAGACTTTAGGGTGGCAGTAAAACAGAGGGTGCCTCTGTGCCTATTGCCCCTACCGTGAGATAAGTCTACTTTCCTCATTCAGTATAGCAGTTGTAAAAAATATCAAGTAATATGAGTAGTCCTGCCTGCTCACATGACACAGGCACACATTGACCAAACATAAAATGGAGACTCTGGGCTCTTTTAACACCTACCAATCAATAATTTGTGTCACTGCATATAAATTATTTTTATTCCCCATTGACATGAAATGAGTTCTAAGCAGGTACAAAGGGAGATGTGCCTCTGTCCCAATTGCAATCTCAAGAGTAGAATTGATTAAATATATTTATCTTGAAAAATGTCAGGTTTTCAGCATCACAAATTTATTTCCAGAGATGCTTGAGTTACGTTTCCTATCTTGTGATCAGCTGCATCCCTGAAGCAATCTATCACCCCTTTATTTAAAAGAAAATATTCGTGAACAAAGGTAGTGTTATGAACACCTGTAGCCCCTGAAGAACAAGAGAACTCCGGGCATCAAAGCAAAGCATCAAAAGAGGCAGTAAACTAGGAAACTGCAATTTAACAAGAGCACATGAGGTTGAATTTCATCTGAATGAGATTCTCAGTCCAGGGCCTGATTACCTGATTTTGAACAAGTCACTTCACCCTTAGGTCTCTCTTTTCTTATGTGATGTTCACAGTGTAAACACACAAGGCAGTCAAAGTGTGATGCAGGACAGCCCCCAGACGTATTTGTCTGCCCTAGCAGTGCCATTATCTGGATGAGGAGCTCTGCCAAAAAAACAAAAAGCAAACATGGAAAAAGAATCTAAATCAGTTTACAGTAAGCTGAACTTGTAAGCCATCATCATTTAAGTTAAAATCTGTGGGTTTTTTTAAGAAGGCCAGGTCACTGAAGTGCCTACTGAGCACTCAGTCTTGAGGTACTAAACGTACTGTTCCCCATCACAGGAACATTTCTCACTTAACCAGCCAGTCCTCATGGGCATGAGGAATTTCTCTCACTGCCTCATAATAAGCAAATTCAGCAGAGAAGTTTAAGAAAACAGAGCACAGAGGTCTAATCCAAAGTTTTATGCCCTAGATGAGAGTCAGTTAAATCAACTTCCAGCAGACTGTGCACTCTGAGGTGGAAGAATGAAACTTACTTCATTAAACCAAAGGGAATGCAGTGGTTTTAATCATATCCCCAAAGAAGAGCCAGGCTGCTGACTGTTACGTAGTTTACCACCACTGGAGACACCAGAATTCAGAGGTTATTCTGGAACACATCCAGTTGGGAGCAGCAACTTCTATTAAGAAGCCTTGCAAAATTCCAACAGCAGCCGCTGAGCACGTTGGACTGAAGACAAGCTAGAGTTTAGACTCTTTCCATACTTCATTTCAGTGACATACATGCTGAAAATTCCTCCAGGCAAAAGACTAATGCATGCAATCCTCCATAGCAGTGCGTATAAATTACAGGTTATGTGCATCAAAATAATACAGAAAACAAAGATGGAGATGTAACTTCTATCTATTTTATTGACAACACTTCTGATAATCTATAACTTTATTCACTCATCTTAAAAGAAGAACAATCCCCTCCTGTGCCATTATATAAAGGCACATGGAAGCTATATGATTCCCCAATTCCTTACATTTTTGCAGAAGAAAGATTAGTACTTTACCCCAATCTCTGCCATGAGTAAAAGGTGTCCTTAATGGTAGCAAAAATGGATGGAGCAGAGGGAACAAAACCTTTCGTTTACAATATGTTTCCTACCCCAAGTGTCTTAGGATACCTGAAGGAAGAGACCTGACAGCCTTAATGTGTGAGGAGCTGTCTTGCCTGGACAGTTGGCTGTCTCTGTGGTTTTACCTACTGCCCTCCTTATTGCAACACATCTGTCATTGGCCAAGACATCATCAAAGACGTATCTGGAGATACAGAGGGGCAAGGACTAAACGAACTCTTGTAAATTGTATTTGCATCATCAGATGGCAGTTGCATGTGGCTACCATCCAACCTCCATCACCTTGTCATCCAGAGCTAATGCCACATACTTTCATTCAGTCCATTCTCATCTTGCCTTTAAAACTGATTTTTTTTCTATGAATTATTTCCCCGTTATACATGCACAGGGAAGGAGAAAGAGCAGACTGACTTTTGCACAGCAGAGATGTTCCAGGGCAAGATCATAATTTATTTATTGGTTTAAGTCTGAGTAGCTCCATCTGAACTAATAACTCTCGTAAGTTCATTCTGTGCGTGATTTACTCCAGTAGACAAATTAGTAAGCGTAAAGAGATGGATAGAGCAGCCAAAATCTTTTCCATTTCAGTTCCAAGGGAGTATAGCTGCTGCATGGTAGCAAAACATTGAATAAGAGAATAAAAATTCAAAGCTAAATAATTGAAAACTTGGTTGGATAAAATCATCTCTTTTGCTAACCAACCCTGTGTAAGTGTTTTATGAAAAATACAGTCAGGCTCTGTTCCTGGATAAAACATATAATTATTTTATAAAGACATATAGTAATTGAGGATGATTCAGAGATAGCTAAAGAAATAGAAGCTGTATCAATCTTCAGGGAAACAGTTCATAGAACTACTTTTTTAAAGACTCCACAAGGGCAACTGCTAGCTATAGTCCATCTGTTCATAAAAATCAAAATGAGAAAAAAAATCAATTATTATTTAAATTTAAATCAGATTTTAAGCCCAAAGCTTTTAAATTTCTTTGTCTAAGATTTCCAGCACACAGGCTTTGGATTTAGGACCTGCGTGATCTATTTGAAAGAATGGCTGGCAGGTCACACCATTACATGTTCAGGTCTCTCCTTTACGCCAAATTCGTGAATGTTACTGAATTTTTCCCTCTTTTATTCCCAGTCAAAATTATATCCTAAACTTCACTTTCCATAGCCTGGCCAGCATAGCAGCCCATAGTCCTTTTTTCTCCAGACCCCTCCAGGAAGGTAGTTTGCTGCTCTGGCCCTCTGCCAACGTAGGCTCCTGCCCCATAGGGGTCCCAAGTGGTGGCTCTCTGGCTGTGTCTCTGTCCCCTCACATTTCAGAAGCAAAGCACATTGAAAATCAAGTTCCACATTCCTAGCTCAGATGAACAAACTGTAGGAAGAAGTTGGATGAAAAGATAATGACAGAAGTGAAACGGAGGTCACATCAGATACCATTTTGCAAATGAACAGATTGGTTCAATGTCTCTCAGATCATAAGACACTGCACATAGATATTAGTAGGAAACAATACGCATAAAGACAAATTGATGGGTATTCTCACATGCAAGGGATGCAACTTGGGAATTAATAGAATTGAATTTGCTGTGGCAGCATAAACATCAAATCACATTTTTGCTGGGAGAGCTGCAATGCTAAGAGCTAATACCATAGCAAGACCTCTTCAGTGTTTTTAATTGCATTAGCAGCGTGAGGTCGGGTACTTGTCCTTTTGTGAGGTCAACTTCATGTTATTAATCTGCAGAGAAAACTCTGCATTCAGATGGATTTATTAACATTGTCTATGTTACTTGAAATACATACTGCAAACCCTGTGGAAGCAGGGAAAATATTGTATGTAACAATAAGAACTGCAAATCAAACTCCACATTTCCAAAGGAACTAGCAGAACTTCACTGAGTTGGAGTGAGTGATGAAGATTTATGTCAGCTGAGAGCTTGGTCCATTATTTCTGTAATACTACGTAAATCATCATAAAACATGACAGATGCAGTATTAATGATGAGCTGCTAAAACTTAACCAGAGCTTCCCTCAAACCTTGCTGCTTCAATCAGTGCTATATATGACACTTCTGGAATAAACTGCTCTTTCATTCCAAATCCATCAAATTATATATTTTGCTTCTCCTTGAAGTGATGGATTTTTGGCTGGGACAAACTTTATAGTCAGGTCTTTGCTGGTCCTGGGCTAGAGTTCACTTTGAGAGTACAGCCTTCCTCCACCTCTGAGGATGCATGTGAGAGTCAGGTAATCTGATGGGCAAACAAGTTCCCTCTCACTGAGCCTGGAGCGTGAACAAGTTGACACTAGATGAGGATGAAGGGGAAATCCAGAATAATGAAGAAGATAACTCCCAGAACCAGCTTTCCTATCCTTCGCCCTCCAGGCAGCAAGGAGAAGGGTGTGCAGAGAGTGCAAGAATGGCACTTTCACACGCTTCAGCGAGACAGTAGCTGTGCCCACAGTGCTGCTAAATAAAGGATGGACGCCTATCACTGCAGGAAGAAACACAGCACCTGCTTTTGCAAGGAGCTGCTGTTTAAGCAGGCACCAACCATCTTAGGAAGTAAAAAAAAAAAAAAAAAAAAAACACCACTAACTGCTTCTTAATGCTTTGAAGTAGAGCTGCAGCACATCCCCTCAGACACAACGGATTTCCCTCCTTCTCCCACAGCTCTCCATGATAGGTCAGACAAGGCGTTTGGAGGGCATGTGGTGAAACTGTCTTTTGGGGCTGACCTGCAACTTTCCATGCATTTATATGAAGGCATGTGGGCAGAAGCCCGTCCCATCTCACTGCTGTGCTTAGCCACAGCCTTCTCAAGACTTTGGGCCTGCAGGTGGCTGAATGGACTATCATACAGAAGTGGTTACCTTTTTCAGAGGAGCTTGGGAGTCCCTGTGAAAATGGCGCCTGCACCGAGGATCCCATGCATCCCGAAATCAGGCAACACTTCTCCAATGCTGCAAAGCTGGCTTTAAAAAAATCATACTGTTCCCAAATAAATTGAGGCTATTTTGAGGTGCTCTTGGATTTTAGCTTTAGAATTCTGGTTTTCACATTTTCTCTACAACAGGGTATGCTGGAAGTATTTCCCTGTAAATGGACAGGCTTCAGAAATCACAAATACTGAGACTTTAGGCTGCATCTCACGAGAGTCTTGAAGTGCTGCAAAAGCAAGCAGTAATGTTGAACAGACATATAAGAAGTCCAGCTGATTGCAGTGAAAGTATTCAGCATGCAGCAGTGACTGTGTGCACAGGTCACCATGAAACAGTACATGTTATAGCCGTATGCATGAGCATTAGCATATTAATTCTGTTGCAGACAACAGTACTAATATGGTCTTGAGTCATTTACTGATCACTAAATAATTAACTTTTACCACCAATATACTTTGATTAATCATTTTTTTCATAACAGTTGAAAGTGGCTCAGACCACAAACCATCGATCTAGCAACTTTTTCCAGTACTTTGCATTTTCTTGTGAGATGAACTAGATAAATTAACTAGTCTTTTCTCAGCTACAGTATTCATCATTCAGATGAATAAGTGTCATTTAGGTCAGCAACATTCTCCATTCTAATCATTTATGTGAAAAAGAAAATTGAAATTAAAAAATTTTTGTCAAGCTACTTGTTGTGAACAGTGTTGGCACTCTTGAGCTGAAAGATGCTGACTCAACAGCACTTTCAAAGATGAGAATTTCCCCAAAGAAATAGAGAAAAATAGGGGATAGGGAAGAAAAAAACCCACATCATAGAGCCAAATCCTGGCCCACAATAAAGCTGTTCTAGGAAAATGTTGGTGATGAAGAGCTGATATAGGAGCACCTCGTAATTGTCAGAATGAGGTTACCTCAGATTCACACCAATGCCAGCATCTGAGGGTGGTTTAGTGTGCTGCCTCCAATCCGGAGGCTAAGCCACCTATTCAGACCGAGTCATGTGCGGCCCATTTGGTAAAAGGCTGCATTCACTGTCAACTCCAGGGTCTCCAAGTTGTACAAAGCTACACCAAAGGCTGAACAGGCCCAGAAAGCTTCCTGCTGCTTGTTGCAAGGTGTTAGACTTTTGCTGCAATGTGCAAGCAGATCTTGTAGCAACTACACCTATCCCCTCCCAAATTTACGTGCTGTCTTTCTCCTCCAGCACAAAATGGAAATTTCATGAGTAACTCAGAGAAACAAAGCTTCTCCTAAGAACTGTTTCCTTAGAGGACAACAGCATTGCTAGAAATTGTTGCTTGTGTGACTTGACCCACAAAGAATCTAAATGGTTGCAGATGGAGCAGACTTTGCATTTTCATTTGATTTCTCTTACAAGTTTGTAAGAGAAATATTAATAGCACACTAATGGTAGCAATTACTATAATGAATGTAACAGCTGGTACCAGCAGCTGAGCATACGTTTCAGTTTTATACTTTTCATGTATGGCGTGAGGTGGCTCTGAGCAGTTGCAATCACTGTCTCTCACTTTTCTTCTCTGAGGATTCTATTTTCAGCAAGTCTGTGCTTGTGGCAAAAAGATGGAGAGCTACTTTTGTAAATATGTCACCTCTCAGGAAGTTACTCACGGCTCTAAGAAATAGGAACATGTTCAAAGTATGGCCAGTCTCTCAATCTACTCTGGTCCTCTCGATGAGTATGGTTTCACCACCAAAGCAAGTATCTTTCAGTTGTGCATCAAGCAGTTTGTTCCTCCTCTTCCTAAAGAGAAAATTGGGTAGAGGGACCCCTGCAGTAGAACTATGAAGCAAGAAACAATTCTGCTTACTTGGAAACATTTACAAACAAAATGCATGTCTGGGGTCCCAAGATTGCCACCCACTTGCTCCGCTTCTGAATAAACCCCGTGAGAGTAAATGAAACAGAAATGTAACATGGACACTAAGAAAGGGCAGAAGGGAACTAAGAAAATTGTTCTGGCCCATCTTCACTCAGATTAAAGCCAGAATTTTAATTAGGAGTGAACTAGGCTCCTGCTCTACCGGACATGGGCATCTAGCAGCCATTAGACATTAGTTAAACCCGTATGATGATGCCAGCCTCCCCAAAGGCAATTCAGTTCAGGACTTTACCTCCAAATTCCCAAAGGTTGTCAAATTTGACATTCAGCATTCCTGTTTTACACTTGGAATTCAAGCCTATTCAGATGCTTTACTGCACTCGTATGCTTTTCATGCTAACACAGTCTAGGCATTAAGGAGCC
Source organism: Fulmarus glacialis (assembly GCF_000690835.1). Classification (NCBI taxonomy): domain Eukaryota; kingdom Metazoa; phylum Chordata; class Aves; order Procellariiformes; family Procellariidae; genus Fulmarus; species Fulmarus glacialis. The sequence continues at coordinate 18,595 of NW_009222625.1, forward strand.
TGAGGCACTTCCAAGCTTCAGTAAAAGCCTGCAGGAACTGACCTGAGTGCAGGAAACAAGGGAAGCATGAAAGGCAGTGGGCACTTCTGGTGTTCATTTTACATGGTGTGAAGACTTAAAAGGCTACAATGACTGTGCCTGTCATCTGTTCGTCTACTGAACATTCAAGGATAATAGTAATCGAATCAGAGTTCTTTCCTGCCCTAAGATAAGAAATTTCAGATTCCTCTTTAAACCAGGCCTCAGACTGTTACCCAACCAATCAACCGAAATACTACAGAAGTACTTTGTTTGTCCTGAAGAGCTACATGTTCTAAAATTACCTCAAATCTTTCTCAGAACAAAATGCTTCCAGAATTCACCAAGTTCCCAGGCTAATGTCTGCATCTATTATCACATTTGGACTTTGCCTCTGGGAAACTTGAGTCAAAGTTGACTCTCATGGCCCCATCTTCTAAACCAACAGTACTGGTTACCCCTTGCTCTTGTCCTGAAGGACTATTCCAGCTTACACTGCCATTATGAAATGTAATGACTGCATTTTTAAAACTCTTCTCTGTCAAATGCTTAGGGTGTGAACAAAACACAAGTTTTACATTTAAACTTTATGTGCATTCAAACCTCAATGTCAAAAGACGGAAAAGAGAGTGTAAGGCAGAGAGTAGAGAGAATACACCAAGATCATTGTTGAAGGGAAATTAATTTCCTGGAAGCAACAGAAGACAAAATACAGTTTTTCCATGCTAAAATACAGCTTTAGGATCTTTACTGTTCTGACATTGCTGGAATGCAAATCTCAAAGTACAGGGCTCAGAGGAAAACAAAGACTAGGAGCATATCCATTAAGGTCTGCAAAAAACAAAGGGACAACTTAAAGGCAATATGTCAGTGTAATAGCAAAACAGGCACAGTTGCTGACTTCAGCGAGGAAGCAGACAGCTGCATTTTGAACAAATGAGAAGCTCTGAAGAAGAATTGCTGGCAGCTGTGTTAGAAGGACATTAAAATAATAAAATCCTGTGGTCACAAGGGCAAGCATTGCAGATACAGGTGAGTCATAGACTATTTCAGGACACAGGTTTTCGAACCTCACAACTATAAGGGACACCTACAACATGGCCTCACATGTCTCTTTGAGGCAAACACATGATCAAAGAGAGAGGCATCCTCAGATGACTCAGCTGCCACAGTATCATTTTTAGACACCTTTGTCTGGCTTGCTTAATCCGAAACAGAGTCTCTCAATGAAAAGCAAAGCAGAAGTCCTATTTCTGCTCAAATCAATGAGCACCAGATTGATGGGAACATAGCCCTAGAAAGTGAAGGCTAAATGTCACCGCTGCTGTAACATCTCTTTTGTTTAATTTTGTTTTCTTTAAAGACGTAGAAGAAACACTGTGTTCTTATTCAGATTCTAGAATATCATCCAGAAATGTTGTGGTAGTGTGACCCCATTGCAAAATTGTGGTAAAAGCTGTACAACAACAGCAGGTATTCTGATAAGTCTTACATCTTTGAGAAAGTATGACGAACAAGATCAATAAATACACACTGAATTGTAACAGATCAAAAAATGCACTTGACATTAAAAATTAGCATAAGCTTCAAGATGATTCTGCATGGCATTTTCTATGGTGTGTTTTAAAAGTACCACCCATTACACAAACACCTACATCATGGGCAACTGTCTCACTGCATTGTTATAGGATTTTGCGCTTCATTTAATGCTGAAAAGGAGGTGGCTCACAGTCCAGATGACATCCAGTCATCCTTTTTTTCCCCTTTCATTTGTTTTTACTGCATTATCTGCACAACAGCAATGTCACGGCCTAGTGGAAAGGCACCATACCATTCATCAGGACACCTGGATTCTTCTCTTGGCTCAGCCACTGGCTGACACTGACCTTGAGCAAGTTTTTAATCCTTATTTTGTCCATTTTGTTCATTCAGGACGAGGTTGGTCTCTGCCGCTATTAATGCGGTGCCCATGTAACATGCTTTATGTAACCCAGCCTTTATGTAACACATTAAGACAATCTGTAAATATGCAGGGGAAATAATACGACATTACAAACCAAGAGGAATGCCCGTGCAAGCTCAGGAGGAAGAATTTGTGCCTCCTTCGTAAGCTGCTGCTGCAGTTCAGCGACTCAAGAGCCCCTCGCGGTGCTGTGCCTCGCACCCACAGCTAGGACAGGTAATCAATTCACCAGCTGTATTCTGGCCAAATTACAGTATTATCACTTGAGACCAAGTGGAAGAGGAGCTTGGTGGCAAAGATACAGTGTGGAAGGTCGTGTTCAAAACCAGGACTAAAGAGGACTATTTCCTCATTATTGAGGGCCTTACGAATTTACTTATCACAGTCCTAAAGAGCTAACACCACTTTCAGACAGGTTTGTAGCAAAACTTTCCACAGGCTAGAGAAGAAAGAATTACCATGCATAATAATAACATAAAGAAAATCAAGTGAAACATTTTGTTTAAAGGAATAATTCAAATGAAGCATTAATACACTTGGTTGAGCTTTAATTCTTTTTTAAAAATTCCATGTCCCAAACTGGAGACGTAGTAACAAAAAGCATGAAAGAGAGAGAGGGAAGGAGGTGGGGGGGGAGAGAGATGCCAAAGCCACAGACTTCAGCATTGATACTGTTCTCCCAACTACACGCTCAATATTTCAGACAGTCCCCATTTACTTATGTTCATTCCTGCCCAGACTGATGTTCCAGCTACTGAAAGCCTCTGTTGAAGCTAGACCTCAAGGGATTGCCTGTGGGCTAAATACTAAGGCATATTCTTTTTAAATCTTGAGTTTTATTATATTCTGGCTCCTGAGACAAAGCAAGCAATGCATTAAATACAACGTATTTTTCAAAGCAATTACTATGATCAGGAGTATGTCACTGCATAAATCTACCACTGAGTGAATAGTAGGTGGGAGGATACATTTCTTGTCCCTAAATGCAGTCGTAGACCATACCTGTGGGACTGTCCATTTCATTCTCCATTTAAAAAAAAAAAAAAGTGGAGTCTCACATACTTTTTCAGAGCCAGAAATACTTGCTGTACTCTTGCCCCCATATAGCGGTCTCTTATAATATAAAATGCAGTTTAAAAGTATAAATCTTCCTTGCTTTTGTACAGTTGATTACTCCCAATGCTCTGCCACACCTCCTGCTTTGTGTAACACAATGAAATTTTGCCATGTGGAAAGATACAGTCCCGGTGCACCAAAGAAAAAAATAAAATGAACCAAAAAACTCTCACCCAAGGTAAAAACACCACAGGTTTCTTGATGTAAGAAATTGCTGTGTTGTACATACCGTCTACACTTAGTTTTCAGTATTCCTTACAAGTATTTGTTCTTTACGTCATTGTCAAACAAATCCCTCAAAGAGAACCTTTGTGACCTTGCGATAAGCTGACCTTGCTTTGTTCTTTAATATATTATTTTCTTGCTTGCACAGCCAATTTTTCCATTTCTTTGGTCAATGAACTCTGATATCCTTTCCCGTCAGTCCCACCATTTCTGCAGAAATCAAAAAGGCACAAACTAAAACTAAGCTTTAGTTTAACTTTAAACTGTTAAAGCTGTGTTTCAGGCAATTTTGTGAAAATTATCAAAAAGTGTAAAGTGGCTCTCTAATTAATAGAGAAAACCCATGAGCATAAACCTCAAGCAGCATGGTTTTTCATTCATCTATTCAGTCAGTAGCAAAGCTCCTGGAGCTTTTTGTGCAAAAGATTAGGTCCCTAATATCATGACTAGTATTTTTAAACATAGTGCCTTGCTTCAGACTCTTAAGTAACAGCCTGAGTGTCAGGTAATTTGCTGTAGGCTCTCCAGTGTGAAGACAATCTTCAGTTTTCCAACGTTTTCACAAAGAACCTCCTTATTCCTGCAGTCAACATTTATCGGTGTTTATATGACTTAAGAAATAACTTTTAACACCTGCAGGCAATCCTATCTGAGCTACCCGCAGTGACCCACAGACTATACTGTCCTTCAGAAAGTACTCTCACATCTGTGCACAAATATATACCAGTAAGTTTGCAGCACCATTCCAGATATTGGACTACCTACAATAATTGTACTACCTACAATAATAGTGCTAGCCACTGAAGGAAGTTCAGTTGCAAGCTATTTTCAGGGTATATTCCTTCTGGATACAGAGCTAGTTTAACCTTTGCTGACAGCAATGTCTTGACAGTCTGCTCAAAGGTGTCTGGATGTCTGAACTACATATTTTCCTTTTTCACTGAGGTGAAGACTGTGTATGATGTCATGTAGCTGAGAACAGAGTGTTTTTGCTAAGGATACATCCAAAGGTAGTGGGGTTTAGCAGAGATCTTCTAAGAGTCAAAGACCTTGAGCATGTTTCACAGAAAAAAGAGCACAGCAGCTTTTATTAAATACCCAATTTCATGAGGGACTGAGCTGAAAGCCCAGCTGATACTCTACCAAATCAACCCTGGAGTCTTCATCATGCAATTTATCCACTCCTCCAAAATCACCAATGAAAATATCCATGTATTGTTTCTAAATTAAGTGACTTATTGATGTCTTAGTAACTAGTCTATTTTTAAAATACAGCAGCCTAATGAATGTTCGTAGTCAGTCTGCAGAAGCTGGAGAGGAGAAAGGCAGCATGAGCTGGAACTCAAATGTCAAGGAGCACTTCTGCTTTCGGGACACAGTTATCTGAGCTGTGTGGTGGTTTTATTGCAGCCAGCATGGAGCAGTGCAGAAGTCCGCAGGAGCACTGGTCTTGGAAATGAGAACGTAACCCAAATTCTACCCTGTTATACAAGAAAAAATCTCACCAGGAAGCCTACTGAAATCAGTAAACTTTTGCCAGATTTACACAGAGATAACAGGGATTAAAAATTTGGCCTCCCATAGTATACGCTTTCAGCAACGACCAGATGGATAGTGTCATATACAAATATCTGACTTGTTAAAATGAGGTTCAGCAATGCCAGGTATGTGATTTTGGTATTTAAGTGTTTTAGAACCAGGGTAACTATTTAGCACATTGCATTCAAAATGGCTCAGTACCCTGGTGCTTCCCAGTGCTGACTCAGTATGGTGCAGAGATCCTTTGCAAGGTAGTAAGCTCCTGCAAATAGAGAACCCCCAAATCACTGGAGCAAAATACTGCTTTTCCTACGCATTGTGGTAATGGCTGTAATTGATGCATTACCATAAGAATTTTCTTTTCTCCTTTACTGACATTTTTAAATGGGTTATTGTCAAATACTATGGACAGTACAATATTATACCAAGACTGGAGGGTGTGATTGGTTTGGGAATTTTCAATATCAATTCCATTTAAGCAAGAAATCTAACTTGCATGGAATATTATTTTAGTACTTTTCTAGAAACACATAGATTTCCTGCCATGGATTGTGTGGTGAAAATCCAAATGCAGGAACATCTTTCCCTGAATATCATTGTTTTAATTGTGTTCCAGTGAGTTAATATTTACGCATTTAGAAAGTAACTACTGTGGCATTTTAAAAGGTTCCTGTGAATAGCAAGCTGACAAGTGCTTGCATATCATTCTAAGTAAAACTACTTCACATTGTTCTGCTAACTATAACAACTATAATTACTCTTTTATTCAAAATGCTCAACATGTTTCAAGAAAGAATACAAAGTCTTCCCTAAGTGTTCTAATGAGTCTGCTTTCCACTGAAGAGCAAATCCTTAAGTAGTAGAACATGTAAATGAACAGTATGCCAAGAGTTGCCCTAAATAAATATCACCCCGTCATTTGCAGTTAATTTGACTCAGTCTGACAATGCTGAGCTATTAGGCTTCTGGGTACTGAGCTAACAGAGAGGAAGGTAGCAGTGTGACAAGCTGTTGACGGCGCTTAGACAAACAGTTATCTGTCGCACTCACCGGGCCTTTGCTTGGTTTTGTCAGTATGCTCACTCTAGGCCTATGGAGAAGAAAGATAAACCCGGGTATTTAGTCAAACTATTAGCTGTTTCTTTGTTCAAAAGATGCATTTGAAGATAGCCACAATGTTCTGAAACCTATTCAGTATTTTGAAATTACTCAGCAGCTCACAGGGAGTACATCCCTGAAACCCATGGAAATATTACTGCTTATTTCACAGAGCCAAGAATTTCATTCCTGGTCTGTTAATTTCCTGTGAAAAACTCATTACGAGTTTCTGCTGCTTGCATTAGCATTAGAAAAATACTTAATTGTTTTTGCTTAAAAACAGTCACTTCATGTAAATCAAGCATAGGAACACAAATTTTGTGGACTAAATAACATTTTCAGAAATAAGTAAGTTCACAGCCACACTTTTAGATCAATTTGACATAGAATAAAAATCTCATGCGAACACAAAATAAGATGTAGTAGTCTCTTCAGTGTCAGAACAGCCTGTTCAGGCCACAAATGTGAGCCCTAGTGGAAATTCATTTTTGAGAAATACTCCATTACTTACACTAACAATTAGACTTTTATGATTATAAGTTAGTGAAGTTTCAAAGAAACTTTGTGGAGGAGGGAGCCAATAGATGGTTTGAAATCGAGAGGAAAGAAATAGAACACAAAATACAAACACCTTTACCTCAACAATTCAATACATATTGAACCCATATTTCAAATACTGTGCACAGTCCTAGTCCTCCCATTTCCATTCCCAGACAGTGGGATCGAGTGCACCCTCAGCAAGTGTGCAGATGACACCAAGCTGAGTGGTGCGGTTGACATGCCTGAGGGATGGGACGCCATCCAGAGGGACCTGGACAAGCTCGAGAAGTGGGCCCGTGTGAACCTCATGAGGTTCAACAAGGCCAAGTGCAAGGTCCTGCACCTGGGTCAGTATCAAGACAGGCTGGGGGACAAAGGGATTGAGAAAAGCTGGACACAAGCTGACGATGTGCGCTCGCAGCCCAGAAGGCCAACCGTATGCTGGGCTGCATCAAAAGCAGCGTGGACAGCCGATCCTGCCCCTCTGCTCTGCTCTGGTGAGACCCCACCTGCAGTACTGCGTCCAGCTCTGGAGCCCTCAGCACAGGAAAGACACGGACCTGTTGGAGCGGGTCCAGAGGAGGGCCTCCATCAGAGGGATGGAACACCTCCCCTATGAGGAGAAGCTGAGAGAGTTGGGGTTGTTCAGCCTGGAGAAGAGAAGGCTTCGGGGAGACCTGATTGCAGCTCGTTAGTACTTAGAAGGGGGCTTATAAGAAAGATGGGGACAGACTTTTTAGCAGGGCCTGTAGCGATAGGACAAGGGGGAATGGTTTTAAACTGAAAGAGGGTAGATTCAGACTAGATACAAGGAAGACATCTTTTACGATGAGGGTGGTGAAAGACTGGACCAGGTTGCCCAGAGAGGTGGTAGATGCCCCATCCCTGGAGACGTTCAAGGTCAGGTTGGACGGGGCTCTGAGCAACCTGATCTAGTTGAAGATGTCCCTGCCCATGGCAGGGGGATTGGACTAGATGATCTTTAAAGGTCCCTTCCAACCCAAACCATTCTATGATTCTATGAAAAGTATAGAATGTTTCCTAAGGAAAAATTCCATATGCCCTGGCTTCTACAGCATGGAAAAAGGACAGCTGAGGCTGGAATAGGAACAAGGTTTACTAACTGTGATTGCTGTGGAGATGAGTGGGGAAGGATGCATTTTCTCTCCCTGGCATTAGAAGCAGCTAACTGGTGGCATTGCTTGCCTTCGGATACTATGACTGCTAAAAGCTTACACATGTTCAAAAACTGGTTAGAGAAATGGCAGGAAAATCCACTGTGTGTCACAAAGCTGCTGCCTCTGGTTCAGAAGTGCCTAAGGGGCAAGTCACTGGAGGCTGGAAGAGCAGTACAGCATCCGGATTAGTACAGTGTACACGAGCAGTACAGCATGCACCTTCTGCAGGCGTGCGTTTCCTACTCAGCGGCTATGGGCACTGCTAGCGACAGAGCAGGGGACTCAGTGCATCCCCAGGCAAACTCTGCACAACCTCCTTGTGACCATTTCCCACTAGTCTATCAGGTGCAGAAATGTATTTCAAAATTCCTGAAGGACCTCAAAGTTATTGACCGTGAGTCAAACACTCACCGACTTTGCAAAGCCAGTATTTCATTCCCATGCGCATACAATCTCCCCTTGGACATGCCCTCAGAGCAATAGGCAGGTACAGACTCAGCAACCAGCATGTTCTCTGTGCTGTAAGAAGAGATTTTTTTGGCCCATCACTCCAAGATGCTCACCTACCCTCCAAAGAGCCACACCAAATTATGTTTTCTCCCTCACAAAAAAAGAAAAATGTTTGAGTTGAAAAATGCTAGAATTTGTTTCTGATCTCTGTCTCTGAAATTCTGATTAAGAAAAAATACTTTGATATTTATAATGAAGACTTCACTTGCCCTTGAAAATAGTGAAAGACAGCTGTGAAAAATAAATATATTTAAGGGCAAATTCATGCCCTTAACTTCTCAGAATAAGACATAGTGAAGCAAAGCGGAGAATTTCTCCTACCTTACTGTCATTTGTAAAAAAGAAACAGAAAAAAAACCAAACCCCACCCAAATAAAAACCCAAATGCTTTCACTTGTTCCCCCAAGCCAGAAAAAAAAAAAGTTATTTCGTATTTTAAAAATGGGTCAACTAATTATGGGAGTGAATCACTACAAATGTATGTTTACAAAGTCTTCAACATTGTTTGTAGTGTATTAATGTTTGAATAATTTTTTACAAATGCGTCAGCAAACATTTCTCCTTTGCATGCATTCTAATTTTTAATTGGCCTGTACAAAGATTCCAGTTTTAAAACCTGTCTAGTTTAAGCTCACTATTTTCTATTTTTGCCACACTAAGCAATCCAGATGGGTGGTTTAGAGACTAACAAGCTTTCAAAAATATCCAGTTTCATTAATTTCTGTGCTCCCCATTTATCACTGCCAGACTGCAAAGAGGAATGGGAGCAAAAGAAAAAGTGTATTGTACAGAAGATTTAAGGATTGCTTGCGGGTTTTGTTTCTTCCTCCCAAACTCTACCACAGCTATAAAAAGTGAATAATCAAGTGGCCTGATTACCTTCTAGAGCTACAGTAATCTAATTAGTAAATCAAAATGATACACGCATGATAAAAATAATATATGCGACAAGATCAATGGTACAGAAAGGTGCCATGTAAAAACTGTCCCTCCAGACAAAAACTGAAATAAAAATACTTTCTCTGTTCCCAGCAACACTTAGTCTAATTTCCTTGCAGGTCAAGGTAGCCTAATTAGCTCTAAATAAGGAACACCCAGAAGAGTTTGTTCTATCATACATTTTTTAAAGCCTTTAAACATGTGATTCACTCAACTGAACTCTGGAGTTTGAAATTCAGACTATTTTGGCGACCATGATACTGCCCTTTCCCTCAGATGGAAAGGCATACCAGCTCTTGCAACACTCCAGCTCCTGGATGATGTTTCTTTTTAAATCTCTGACTTGGTGTAAGCCCAACGAATAAATACTTCTGTGGCGTGTTTTAATTGCACATCCTTCACATCCTTTCAGCTCAGCCCTTTGCCTGATGAAGCACCATCAGGTGGCACAGCAGAAAAAACCTGGCTGAATGCCGAATAGAAGAAAGCATTTTTGGTGCCTGAACGAAATCAATACAGTACTTCAAATCTTGAGGTTTCTTCTGGAAAAGCAGCAAACAGGAACTCCCTTGCATTACGTGCCTGACCTCCATGCTACACAACTGCTGCAGAGGACTCTGCTTTCTTTAGCAAAAACACCTCCTCATCAGGAATATTGACAGGTTCTGTAAAAAGCAAACAAGCAACAAACCCTCACCCTACGTTTCTGAGTCATCTGTGACCAGGTATCTACACAGCTGCCCTAGTGGCCTTTGCAGTCATGACTGTGAAGAGCGGGGCTGCTAGTTAAGGGCATGAATTTAGACACAAAGATGGGCCGTTGTTCTCCATTTGCCAAGGACAACTGCAAAATTCAGATGGTATTTCAGGCACTGTTCATGCACACAATAATATATTATACTGAAGAAAACAATCATATTTTCATATATTGGTGCCTGTGAATAAAAAAAAGCAGACTGATAAAACTATTTTACATTTGTAAAATATATTCAGAAGCATGATCCAAGACCAATAAACCAGTGGTAGTTAAATTGGTATCTTTCAGCTCGGGCATCATCAGGCAAATAAGCAAATGCTATATTTTAGTACTTGTGAAATGCTGACATGCATACATAAATCAGGAATCACTTTACCAAACTATTCTCATGCTCTTTCAGTTTAAAGTGGCAAGAGCCTCATCTAGACAATTTTACAGTAAGCGTCACTGGCCACAGATAATGAATGTTTTCATAAACATACAGTATTTTGAAAAACACAGATACCAGCCACAGTATGGCTTTTAACTCCAAAGGCTTAGACGATTTTGGAAATAGCATACTAAATGAAAGAAAACAACATGAGGCATCTTGAAAAACCAGACATGGGCTTTTGTAAGTGATTTTTGCTTCCATTCCTACATAGTGCTACTGGCTATTACTGGTTTATAACCATGACTATTTCTAATTTGTGTCTCATCAGAAACCTTCCGGGGTTTTCCTCACGTATTTTCTTTTAAACATTTCTGCATGGATTAAGTAATTAATTTTTTTTTTCAGGATGCTAATTTTCCCAATTTACAGCAGTGAAAATAAGTGCCTACATCCTTTGGTTGTAATTCAGTTGATACTGACCTGTGATTTTGGATAATCTTTGAGATAAACTATGTGCTATAATTCTCTGCACAGTTACAATTTTCAGCAGAGGGATTGTAGTTTGTCTGTTCAAACAATTCTATGCAAGAATGAAACTCAAAAAAAAAAAGCTAGGAATAGCCAATTAATATGTATTTCACACTTGTTTTTCTGTAATCTGTAGGAAAAACCCCATCAAATCAGAAAAAAAACCTTCCACTCTAAATTCCTGTTGTTGTCCTACCATCCAAACATCTAGAGGCTACATTATCAGATGTTGCTTGAAGTTATATAAATGAAGTAAAAAAATTACATTTTTTTCTGATTTGCAATGCAGCACCATTTTATGGTATATTCTTAGATGAGGAAAATTATAGAAACTACACAGCTTGATTTTTTCAAGTACAGTGTATTAGAATGTGCCAGATAAGGATTTTCCCTCCCAGTATTTCAGTGCCGGTAGCCTACACAGTTTGTGACCTGGCACACAAAAATCCAGCTATTTCACTAACTGCTTTTAACCACATTGCATTTCTAAGTCAGTACAATCGAATCTCTCCGAATTTTCTTCATTGTTAGAATGGACTAAAGGAACTCTTCACACAGCCCTATTCAGATTGACTACAGTGTTTAAACCTAAGTTACGGTGTTTAAACATGTTTAGATTTTCATCACCTCTCTCCAGCACGTTATCCATCACTATAGCATCTACGCGGAGCCTAGCGTTTACAGCTGGTTTCTACTCGCATATGTAATAACTTGGGGCAAAACTCTGTGGAGTGTCCAGACAGGGAATTTGCCACTGTCTTAGGTAAAACAAGTTAATTTGCAACTAGTTAACTGGCATTGACAAACTGCAAGTTGTACATTAGCTGTACAGTAAGAAGAGAGAAAGCACCTTAGCTGTACACTAAAAGGTCTGGTGGCCGTGGTGCCATCTGAAACCTCAGATGCTGTGGAGATAGCCTGACCCCGTCAGAGGACAGCTTTGTCTTCTCCATCACCTCTGGCCACTGAGCCTGATGGGCGAGGGCAGAGGACACGGCCCAAAACACCCAAGACGTGGCTAGACCTCGGAGGGTCCCTTAGCGCCGCGCGGGCTGGCTACCTTAGACTGTGCTAGGAGCTGGGCTGGCCGGGGGAGCGTGGCGGCAGTGGGGCAGAGGTGGAGGCTGGACGCCGAGGCTCCACACATGCAGTCACACATTCACACCCCTGGGCCACTCAATTCTGCCTTCTTAGCACCATTCCCTTGGTGCCTGCACGACTGCTTGCTATGATAAATATCAAATAATTAGGTTAAACAAAAATACAGGCAGCAGGGCAGAAATTTAAATGAGACATTTCCAATAATTTAAAGATTTAAAAGATTTTAAAAAAAGATTTAAAAGAAGAACCTGCAGTATGGTATTTCATAGGAAGCTAATGCATTTACCTCATTTCTTTGAATAAAAACATTCCCACCTGGTGTATTTATATTTAAGATTTCTTTGGGATTACTTAGTTAGGGTTGTGTTTGAGAAAATGCTAAGAGCTGTCCCCAGAACCAATGAAAAGTATTTATAGAAAACAATTTTTAACACGCTGGAAGAAATAGAGACAACTTGGGAGAGATGCACAGAAACTGAACGGGAAGAGATCTTTTGAATCCAGACAAGATTAAATAAAATAGTTTTACCTGTATTTTCTGACTTTTAAAGTCTTTTCAAGCCACTGGTAACAAAACTAAATAACCAAGAGAATCATTAATTTCCACTGTTTTCCAGTTCATGCAAAACAGGTAACAGATTCAGTAACACGATTTGAACCTGAATGGAAACAGGGCTCTATAAATTTCATCTCATTCTCCTCCTTTCTCTTTCCTGGTCGTCTTATCCTTCCCATTAGCTTTAATTACCACATTTGAACTGACACTAGCCAAATCAGCTTCTTTACTGATACTTCTTAATAACCACGCTCAACTTGATCCTTGCGACTTGCTTATCTCTCTGGCACAGTTCTTCCCGTTCCAGACTGTCTGTAGAGAGCTTCTGCCTTCTTTCTCACATACTGCTTTCCAAATCAACACGTAAAGCTCTTTATTCCCATGATACACCTTCCCCTTTTCTGGCCTGGCTGAATCTCTTTTTACACACTCCTTTTCTACTGATAGGGATCCTTCTGCCTATGACAGCTTTCCTGTCTCACATACCCTCACTGGCTCCATCTCATTTGAAGCTTCAGATGAATTTCTTTTAACCCTTAATCATAGATCGTTCATTGTGACATTAAAAAAGCAGATTAGGACTTTTAAAACATTCCTTCAGTACTTACTTGAGAGATGTCATTATCAAATTAAGTTGTACATTTAGCATTTGGAGGAGCCAGCAAGCTGCTTAAGCAGGAGTAAATGAAAGTTCTCAAAGGAAATCTGTCCTTCCTCCAAAATCCAAATTAAAAACTTATTTCTATTCAAAAACATTCTTTAAGTGCTTTTGGATAAACATGAGGGAACTAAAACACACAGCTTGTTCGAAAGCTGATTTGCATTTTACTTCCAGACCAACTGGAAGGGGAAATCAGAGGAAGTCTGTGTCACCAGCCTTCAGAGTTATTTAAATCCTAGAACTGTTTTTATCAAATGGGACCAGACATCAGGATTCAGGTTTATTTGTAACAACTATTTATCCATAGCTAGGCATTAATTGTGTGTGAGTCATGAATAGAGGGCCATTTCCTCCTATATCACCATTTCAGAATACCAAAATGGCTTGATCCATTTGGACACTGCAGGACAACGAGATGAGAGACTGACTTCTCCACTTGCCTTCTCAAAAAGTCCCACCACTGTATAATATAACCCAGTATATTCATCTGTGACTGTCCTTTGGCCTGGCTTGAGGTCTAAAAGTTTGCTAGGTGTAACATTTCGGGATGGCCCTTGCACACCTTGTTGCAGGGATCCTGCCTGCTAGCACATGCCTCTCTCAGCGTGCAGCACAGCACCAGCTCCTTTCTGAGGATGCTCTAAAAAGGTTCAAAACCAAGTTCCTGAACCTTGCCACTGTGGCTGCCATGATAGTCCATCTTCATCTAGCCTAAGAGAGGGTAGGAGAGCCACTACCACCAGTCCAGTACCAAAAATAAAGTGGGTTAATGGCTGAGAAAGGCCAGATGGTCCGGTGTCCCCGCTGCCCTGCTACGCGTCTGCTCCTGGCGTGCAGGCTTAGAGACAAGAGCATGGGAACGCACCCAGCGTTACATCCTTTCACCATGTCCTTTCCCTGCACCAGCCTCCTCCCTCCTTTGCTGTTATTTTTTATAACAACCAGCATTTTCTATGTATTTCCACTCTAGACCTCTGTAACAGTTCTAGACAACTAACCACTCCCCCCAAACGATCAGCTTTCCACCTGACAGGTACTTGCTTACCTAACATCAACCCCCACAATCAATCTTGCTGTTTCTTACTCAGGCAGTTCATTAAAAGGTGCACTCAACCTGACATAAAGCATTTGCTGTATCTTTAAAGATATTCTCAGGCAGTACAAGTGCCACATTCTATTCTCCAAGTTAAAACTAAGTATGTTTTGCTAGCAGAGATGACTGGAAATTTTTTGTAATGATTTAGTCAAAAGTAAAACATTTTCAAAGCAGCTAAAATCAGACAAGACATATAAAAGGATTCAGGACATTTGAAGGATGTTGCATTGTTCAGGTAGCATATTCAGGTGATGGATAATGGAGTTTCCATTGCAGAAAAGCTGTCATCACACTTTTCTTTGAAACAAATAGTATTTGATTGACAGTTTGCTAATAGACCTATTACTACAAAATAAGTAGCAAATTCTGAGCATGCTATTTTCACATTCTGACCATAACTCAGCTATGCTGATTACAATACTGGAGATAAAAATGATCAGGGGTTCTTGGGGTGGGTTGGTTTGTTGTGGTTTTTTCCTCTGAGAAGACAATTTAAGGCACAGATAGGCTTTGAATTACAAAGAGCTGATAATTGTTCTCTGGCTACAGCATGGTCGCACAATTCACCCTTAGTTTTAAATCTGCAGTTATGACTAACAGGAGACTGGGCTTATAGGCTGAAATAGTTCAACACTCCTCACACTGCAAGCTGACCACACATTTGGAGGTAGCACTGCAGAGCACTCCCACTGACCCCACATATTGGTTAGCCCCAGCCCAGCCTGCGCATCTCTTTAGTCCAGCTAGACCATCATCCCAGTAATAAACCTCTAGGCAATCCAGTCTGAATTTTCTGGCCAGTCTTCATGTCCCCTGCTGGTCGGGCTGGAAGAGGTTTTCAGAGATAAAAGCAGTGAGTTTTTCAGCCAGCAGAATTTATTCTACAGGAGCAAGAAAAATCTGTTTTCTGTTTAGGCATCTCCTTCATGTCTGTTGGGCATGGGGAAAATCCCCTCTTTGCGGAGGAATAGGGCTGAATCTCTTTTTTATCCCTCTTCCAACGTGGAGGCCTAACAGGAGACTAGAAGAAAGGCAGAGCCCTGAAGGAGAAGCAAAGCTTACAGCTTTGCGATAGCTGGAGAGCCTTTCCCATTAGAAGCAAACAGACATAGTCATACACGGGGGTCACTGAACTAGCAGGCTGCAAAAAGGAAAGCAGAAGTAAGCCTGTTGTCTCCTAAGAGTCATATGAGAGGTGGTGGTGGTGGTGGCTGACAGTGGTGCCCCTTGGAAAGGAGCGAGAGTTGCAGAATTCCTTGGCAGTTGCAATACTGATATGGAGAAAAGCAAGAAGACTTCCCCTTTTCAAAGTTTTCGTGTCAACAAACTGGGAACAAAACAAATTTAGACCCATCTCTGTTTTTTCTTTGTTCATCTGCAAAACTTCCTTAGTCACAAATCACAAGCAAGCTCAGTATGATTCCAGGTTACTTAGGCGCACGAGCAGCCAAAACGGTATCAGTCCTGTACCACAGGGTCCTCCAGACTTAAACATTCTCTTGCTCATCAGGACAAATGAGTCCAGGCAGCAAAGCCATGAATACTACTGTCTTATATGCTTATATCTAAGTTAGCTCCTTCGGTGCTCAGTGAGAGTCTCAGCACTGTATCATATGGACATACCCTAGGGGTAGCATTGCCTCTTCCTTGCCCTGTGGAAGGGAGCCTTCAGTCTCAGGGGGTGTAGTAGCAGGAACTGGGTCCCTCCATGTGAGGGGAAGACAAAAGGCTGATGAGGGGAAAAAAAAGAAAAAAAAAAAAGGTAATTTCCTAGGGCCTTTGGAGAACCTTATAGGCCTGCTTAGTAAGCACACATCACCCTTGACAAACAGTTGCTGGTACATGGAGCAATACGTGCATGTTGACTTCTCCATTCAGTGTGTGCTACTATATCTTTCCTGTGCTGCACTCCTTCCCACAAGCACACCTTCTGGCCAGCAGCCTGCAGCAGAGGCCTCCATCTTCTGTAGTCAAATAAATAAATGGCTTCATTTAACATTATTAAATTTAAAGCATTTTTGCCACCAGTGACTGGAAGAGTGCTCCCTGTGTCAATCACTTCTCCATTGAGGGATGGTGTTTCAGTTTTGTCTCTTCTCAAGGAGTGGTCAGATAAAGTCCAGGTGCCTTTTTTGACAGATAAATACAGATGCTTCAAAAAATTTCAAGTTTGCAAAGACTTAAGCATAAAAGTTCCTGATTTGGTCCCATCTTTCATAGTCCTCCAAACCTAAAATGCATCCACCAAACTGCCTGATAAGCCACGTGCGTGCTTTACTAATCCCAGTTTTCATCTTATCTGACTGACAAAAAAGCAGCACTCTCAGAATGACAAATGCTATCTCACTTCTAGAAGTTGGCATTCAAGGTGACTGAGTGAGACACAAGGAGAATTAATTTTCTCCAGTATTGTTATGGCTGATTTCTAACTCAGCGGTGCCACACAGATACCCAAGACACATATATAAATGCCCGATAAAGGAAATAAAATTCTTGTCTCAAAGAATGAGATATTTCTGAAGGTGGCAATAAGGGGTTGGATGGAAGACATCGGCAGAAACATCTGAGCAAATTAAGTAATTCACAGACAAAACAGCAAATTGTCTGATCTTCTTTACAGTAAGAGTGTGTGTACCATGTATTCTTTATACCTTTTAAAATAATTTATTCTTAAATAGCATAACAATGGAATTGCTCTGGGTAACTTTAAAAATACCAATTTATATACAAAATGTGTAATATTCTATGTTAAATTAGATTGGCTTTTCTCTGGACTTTGCTCTGTTTCAGACTCCCATGTATTTAATAATGCTCTAATGTTCATTTTCTAACATTGCTTGACGCGATAGTGTGACTTGGACTTCTTTGAGTTTTATAAAAGATCAATATGGCAGTAATGAGTAAACAAACATTTAAAAACAAACTAAAATTTACAACCAGGTCCTGTTCATAGAGCCAAATCAGAATTTCTTGTAAACATGCCTGCAGTTTCTGAGGCTACTAATCAATGTTTTCTCCTTATTATAGTTGTTGAGAGTTGCTGACAGCTTAATGAACCAAAATTTCAAGTCAATCTGAACTGAAAGTATTTCTGGTAGTATAGGCACACCTGATACTGTATTTTCACGCAGCAAGAACTTTGCAGCATGTTATTAATTACCGTGCAACTGACACTTCATTATAGTCACAGAGCATACTTCACCAACAGTTAACTGAATGCTTTTCAAAGTACGATTTCTAAATGGCACCGGGTGACACTGAAAAACATGTCAGACCCCAAGATATTAAGGAACGCTGCAACTAGTGTTTTACTAGGCTGAACATGATTTCCAGCATCAACAGCATGAAGATTATTTGGTTTGCTATTCGTGTGACAGCTCATCAGGCAAGTCACGTGGCCTCTTCTCCTGTAAAGGATTAGCATCTTCTAATACAGACAAAAGGTACCAGGCTGAGTTTCAAACAGAAAGGAGCAGCGGGAGGATCTGGGGAGCAATTGGCTATGTGTGGCTTTAAGTGTTCCACCTCTGATTCTGCGATCTGACAGCAGATTTCCTCCAGGATACAGACATTCAGTTTGTCTGCGAGCCAGCTTGGTCTTCCAGAGACACTTCAGTGCTATCTCCCCACTTGGTTTCCTCCAGCTCTTTTCTCTAGGATAAGCTTAAAATAAAAGCCCAAACCTGATGGTAAGGGGTGAAAAGAAGGTGGTTCTGGCACTCATAAGTAATGCGAACTGGCATATGATTGATAACATTAACTTGATAAATTCCCTTGTGCTGAGCTGTACTCCGTGTGTGACTGATGCAGAGATGCTGGAGTGCTGGGAGAGAAGACATGTGTTTGTGACAGATGGGTGGATGTTTTGTAGTGTTGAAAAAGAAATTACATCCTTCTCAAAGTGTCATTTTCCTTCTTGCGCTGGCATCCCTGGGCGTCGTGCTGCTGGCAGAACGGTCTCGACAATCAATGACACCTCGACTGAAGGAAACCGCAGAATGCAAATAGGTGCTGCAAAACGTATGGCCGGTTAGGTCAGGGTTGATTGGGATGATGACAATTGCTGCCAGTTACAGAGGTGATTTGTTTCTCCACTGCCGCTTCCTGATCTGGAAGGCACTTACAGACTTCCCGACTTCTCAAGAGGAGGCAACTTTGCCTCCCTCTAAGTGGCGCTGACCTTCTGGGATAACCCGCCAGGGCTCAAGGCACAACCTCTCTGCTCCGCCCCACTGAAGCCTGGGGCTGTACATAGGCAGCAGGAGTTTGGCTGGCTACAAGCCAGGACGCCATCTGAAAGACCACCTCCCTGCCTCTGCCAAATTGTGCTGTCTTAATTCAGCCTTTTGACAAAGGAATGACATTAAAAAACCTCAGTCTGGCGCTTAGTTTCATTTGAAGCAAGAAATGCAGCAAGCACCCAGGCCTGCAGGAAGGATCTGGAAGGCTCACTAGTTAGCCAGCAGTATCCCGCCCCACAGGAGCTGCATCTCGTTGGCAATATTTTATTTCTGTCCCTACTTTTCTTCTTGTCTTTAGACCAGTTATTTCAAGGAAAGACTGTGCCTACTATAACAATGTTTTACTCCCAGTTATCCACTGCTGTAAGCAATAAAAAAACCAGAACAATCAGTCGTTAACAGCCCAGGTAACCTAAGACTTCTGGACTGCAAAATACAAGCCTTCACTGCCCAGGTTAAGTGATGCTGCCTTGCTCTCACACCCTTCCCTAAGCACCTGCTGTTGGCCACTGTGTGGCTTTTACAACACAGACCTGTTAGCCACGGCTGTAGGAAACTGCATCTCCGTGTGGGCATAAATGCCACTTGTGAAGAGCAAGCACAGCTGGCACTGAACAGAGACAGCCAGTTGGCCTTTGGTTGAATTACACCCGGGAACACTTTGAACTAGGAGCATCTTACGAACCGAGCCTCGGTTCTCCGAGACCTGTTCATTGCGATATTTGAAGCAGCCTCAGCACAGCAGTGGCTCAGTGTCAGGCGTGACGCGCTGCATTGCTGCTTTCTTTGAATATGAACCCCTCATGTGCACAGTGCATCTAAAGTGTTATGGGGGGGGTGATACCGTGGCACAGCTGGTGCCCACCCTCCTTCCAAGCCGACTAGCTACACC
>NW_009222626.1:0-33237 GCF_000690835.1 Fulmarus glacialis
TGCCCAGGGAAGTGGTAGAGTCACCATCCCTGGAGGTATTTAAAAGACGTGTAGATGAGGCACTTAGGGACATGGTTTAGTGGTGGACTTGGCAGTGCTAGGTTAACAGTTGGACTCAATGATCTTAAGGGTCTTTTCCAACCTAAATGATTCTATGATTCTATGTTTTCCCAGAGGCGCCACCATCATGTCTGATGGGATTGGCTGTGTCCTGTGGTGGGGCCATTAGAGCCGGCTGTACCCAGCTGGAACCAGCTGTGTCCATCACCAGGAAGCCCTGACCTCTCCTCACAGAGATCCCTGCAGCCCCTACTGCACAGGAATTCAGCCTTTTCAAAATGAGAATGATCTGTCCTTCAGTGATTTAAGGACTTAAAATAGATGACGAGACACCACTGCTTTTGGCTACCCATAGATCAGTAACCGCCATTTTCTCTTTTTGCTTGTAGATATGTGCGTGTGCATTTTTATAGTATTAAAGCTGGTATTAATTTTATTTATTCCTACAGCAATTGTTTTCACTGCACTGCACCACTACAATTGGGTTCTAATTCAGCAAAATGTAACTACTCCAGAATGGCAGATAAGTATATGCATTTAAGCACGCGCAAAAATCCCACTGAAGTCATAAGGTACAGCCCTATGTTCAGATGCTGGTCTGACCTGGGTCACTGGTTAAGGGGAGGTTGTCCTATTGGTCTGGTAGCCTCAGATAATACTCCTATTGCTGACTGAAACAGAAAATAAAGAAGTCTTTTGTCCAGGTGTCTTATGCATCTAAGTTTTCTTCTTTAAACAGAGTTTTAGAATGTCTCAAGAGGCCAAATCTTCCTCATTTTGCTCATGAGTGAAATTCTGCTGGCATCCAAGGATATAATAACCACACTTTAACTTTACACAATGCAGAGTTAACATCATATCAAAAAGACTGCTACAAAGAGCTATAATTTTATTCTTATCACTGCCATTAAGGCATGCAAACTGGATCTCAATGTGCTCATCAAGGGGCCACTCTAATTATTAGATCTATAACCTTTGAACATGAAAGAAGGTAACAGAACAGCTTTGATTTGTGAAGATCCAAACCACACAATGGCATTTAGCGCGGTCATTATTGCGGGCAGACCTGCAGTGCTTGAAATGACTTTCTACTAGACCAACAGTGAAGGGAAACTATGAGCCATGTAAGCTTGAAGGAATTGGATAGAAAATGAGAAAATCAAGGAGAAATGAGATCAACAATGGTGTATGTTGTATGTCTCTGGTGCAAATAGGTTACTCTTATTGACATTCATGTGAGATGCATGAGTACGTATGTCCATGAATGAAGGTGCGAAAGGTTTCTGAGTCTAATTCTTCAGGAGCTTTTAAGTTGTGCACAGGTGAAGATTTACCAGAGGGAGACAAAGTGACCATAGGCCTCCCCTACTAGCACAGCCACCTAGGGCATGTATTCCCTGAGATTTCCTCTGTCGCTCCAGAGTCATCACTGCATTACTGCTGAATCATGAAACACCCCTTTCCCTTTGCATCAATGTGGCAGGCCATGAACTGTGGAGAATCGGGTACAAAAATCAGATTTATCTAATTAAAGTAGTTGTACAAATTGCAAGTTTTTTAAGGTATACCACTTCTTGTCCTAAGGAGGGTATCCCAAATAAATTTAAGAACTTGTACTGCAAAGTATTTCTCACTGTTTTGATTACAAGGGGAGCACAAAGAGACTTAGCGCTGTTGTAGATCCATATGTTTGGTCAGATGAATATCAGAATTTAAAATGATCAAATGTTTCTCGTATGAGACTATGGGCTCTTACCACTTCAGATACCAGCTCTGAGCTCTAATCACTTATGTTTTACCACCATAAAAAAATGTTACAAGTATGTTATTTTTATAATGGGAAACGAATTTTTAAGCATGTCTTCAGGCTTAAAAATAACTAATGTTTTTATTGTAATTTTCAAATGCCTGAAGTAAATCATGATGCAGGAGAGGCCAGGCATGATAAAAATCTCATTTTAAAGGTGATTATTTGGGAATATTATATTACTGAAAACAGGAATGATTAGTTCCTGAACAAGAATTAGCTACTGAACAGGAATGAAATCTGCTAAGCAAGAACAGTGATATGGAAGGGGAAATAAATATAAAAGGAACATTGGCATAAAGAAAGTGTACAAAGTGGAGAGGGCAATAAAAAAGAAGGATAGATTAATAGCGGTCTTGTAATGCATTCCTCTCCAACCATTTGTCTCTGTAGTTTTGCATACGTTTCCTGTTTAGGCTTCAGTCCCACAGATAGGTGTGAGAATAAAAGTTGACTCATGATCTGCTCAACAGGAGTGCATTTATGTTTACACTTCATTACAGCTTCAGGATCTGAAGAAGTGGGAGTGACCTACTTCTTACTGTTTGTAAATAGTTGAGGTTTGTGAAGACTCAAAGGGAAAATGTATGTTTACATGGACAGCAAGAATCTAGAGTCAGAACAGCTAATGCAACTACTGAAATCATAGCAAACTACTGCTTCAGAGCCTTATCTAATCTCTAACATTGATTAGAAGGCCTTAGTACAGCACATATTATATTCTGCGTGTAATTGGATCGTGCTTTGAAGCAATTGCCTTCAAAGACAGGAGTTTTGGTCAAATGACTCAATGCCTGATCCAGTGTTATAATTTTAGGGAGCTAATCACCTACAGTACTTTTACTGATGTTTTAAAAGGTGCTGAGCACCTGCAATTACCATTGAAGTCAGAAGAGTCAGCATTTGGAGAGTCAACACCATATCAAACTGAATCAATGCTAAGAAATAAGCTGCTGTGTGCAAAACCCAGGAATGTACTTCTTTGTGTAGGCCACAAAAGTCATGTTCAGCTGGGGAAGCTCTTCAGTGAGTTATCTATATTCCAATATGTTTTAAACCTTCTGTGTGCTTGGGAAAGGAGTTGGCAGTATACTGCACCTGTATAACATGTTACTGGTTATTGGAAATTAAATGCAGAAGAAGCTATGTCTTATCCTAAAAATCTAACATCCCTTGTATCAGCTGGCCCATTTACACTTTTCCTGTGTTCTGCCAGAGCTGGGAAAACAGTCCTTCCTTGTCGTGTTGTCTTACCACCTCCAAGATGTTCAACTCAGCAGGCAGGTGATGTAGAGCAGAGAATGAAGAGAGTGGGAGCCCAAGCATGTGTTAATACTGTGCGTAGCTATAGATCTGACACATTCCCTCTCAGAATTTCTCCACTTCCCCACCCTCTTCCCTAGGCATGTAAAACTCCACACTGCTTCAACATAGGGAAGTGCAGATGAGAAATACAATCACGTTCCCAGCTTCACTTCATATCCTTTGGTGAAAGTACTGTCTAGGGAAGGGATGTTCACTAGGCAGACTCCTCCTTTGGACTCTTACATAGATTTACTTGCCCTCAGTCAGGCTTTTTGTCTTCAGAACTGATCAAAAGCATATTTTTTTAGCATAAAAACTAAGAAATGCACCTGGAAACAGGTAACAAAGTTTATAACTTTGCCATCAAATTTGCACTGGAAATCATCTGTCTTGAAGTGCTGTGATGCCACTCGGCACATTGGTGTTTTGTAGATAGGTTTAGCTTCGAGAAATCAGCATCTTCCTGAGATTTTACACCTTACTTCCCTTAACAGTAAGTGCTGAGTTCTCTTATCAATGAAACCTAGGAGTGGAAGATCCTTCTGTTTATGCTTCAAAATAATCAAATTGACAGAGGCGATATTGCATTTTATTACAAGGCAGCATTTTTAGGTTTGAAGCTAAAAAAATCTTTCCTAGATGGGATGTTAAGTATGATTTCCTCTCACAAAACTCAAATCTCTCCCATGTCCTCCCACCCACGCAGGTATGTGACATGTACTCACACTCACTCAGTTTAGCAGTGCCACCACACACCTTATTACCTCTTTCAATTTCTACATTTTTAACATCGTTTGCACCTTCACAGAAGGACTTGACTTTGCAAAACACCGAAACAACTTTAATGTGGGGATTTAGTGTACGTTCTTGTCAGGATTCCACCACAATGCATGGCATTTCCCCCAGACCCGCATACAAAAGAAACAAAATCAAAATAAATAAAATGGAAGAAATTTTGTTTATGAAGCAGAATTGTGTAAACTTGACTGGATTTTTACCTAATGAAAATGTTTCTGAACTCATGCTTGTCTTTTTCTTGTCCCTTCTAGCTGTATCATTGGCACCTCTACTCTGGACAGATTTAACCTGTTTATTTATGTTTCTCTAAAGCTCTAAAGGCTACCACAAAGTTCAGACTGTGTGTCACAACATTTTCCCTTTTCCTTTTGTTTAGAGCAGAGCTCTTGTAAGACCTGATGCCCTCCATGACTCTTGGCTGGTGAGTTTTTGTACCCTGACATCTTAACTCACCAATTATATGTCCTACCATTTACATTTTGTACCAGTAGTGAGAAAGATGCAAATTCTCAAAGGTGCATGAGGTCTTGTATCTTACTCTGTTTAATGAAGCTGGCAGTTCATATGTATATCACATCATCTAGTTGAAGTGACCAAGTGCATGTTACACTGACTTCAAGGATAAGGAAATTACCTCATTTGAACGTATGTCAGCTGTGCTTCCTGATCTCTAAGGAAATACTGAAGAAAATATAAATATGCCTGCAGCGTCTGATGTCAGCCATGATCTGCTGTCCCTGTTTTAGGTTTCTATATGTCATTTGAATTCACACTGCATTAACCATATGTGAGGAGTGCATTATGTGAGGATTTAGGTGTTGCTCATCCTTCTTTTTTTTAGCACTACAGTAATCCAATATTTTATATCACTAGAGTTTCTCTGCCTTCATTGTGATTGCTCCAAATTCATGCAGATGTGGAAAGCTGAATAATCAGTGTCTGTATTGACTTTTGTGTCTCAAACCACACACTCAACATTTTGTTAATCTACAAAACACATCCAAATATTACTAAGCACCCAGTCTTTACCAGTGTGTCCTGATGCCTGTCTGTTCAAAACAATAAAATTTCTCAATTCACCAGAGTTCAGTAGTCAGCCCACCAATACATACAGATGAGCCAGTATGAGACAAGTAAGTTTCAGGTTAAAAGAAATTTCCTCCCTCTGACACTGTGCCTCCCAAGTTTACTACGTTTCTGCCATACATGCAAAAAGACTTCTGCTCCTGGTATGATTCTCTGAAAGATAATGAACAACACAGTACTTCCAGCAAAACAAAAATCATGTCCTAGGACTCAAGTCATATGTCAGCAGACTGGATGAGGCAAGTGTTGAGGTGAGAATGACTCCTGTGTTACTTTCATCACTCCTAGGCTGTTCAGTGCTTCTTTTGTCCCAGTCAGCCTGACCTAAGACCAGCCCCCTGTTACATCTGCTCATGGATGATCTTCTTCAGCCTTGAGGTTGCACAGCAGACAGGCTGGCATTGACTCAGTGAAGTCAGAGACCTGCTCTCAGTTCTTCCAAACCTCTGTCCTTATGCCACTCACTCCGTGCTCACCTGGGCAAGAGAGGAGAGTAGAGGCTTTCTGTCCCAGAGCCCTTCTCCAGGGCAGCTGAGCCATGCAACCTGGCATTCATTTACACACAGGGCATGATTATCTCTTCCAAGGATCAACAGTTAAGGAGAAGTTCAATCATTTTCTGAATCATAGTTAGTTCTTTTTTCCATTTCTGAAGCACATCATTTTTCACCTATGATACTGTGGTAAAATCTCAATCTTGTCCTGAGATATTTTCTTAAGAAAATTGGGGCAGAGATAGGAGACACCAGGATCTCCTCATAGAGAGAAGAAAAATAGAAGGAATTAGGGGGTTATACAATTAGACAAGTGACCTCTCTTGAATAATTTCAAGATTCTTTTATCGACTCTTTTTCCCTCTTTCACAGTCCAAAAAAATAATTTCACATTAACTACTTTCACTGTATTTCCTGCTAGATTGAGTGCACTTAAGCAATATATTTGCAGTAAAGCAACAGCAGACAATTAAGTTCTGAAGCAGAGCTGGCTTTAATATTATTGGGAGAATATACTCCCTGTCCATGTGGGTCTACCCAGGTACTTCTTGAAATTCACCAGTACTTAATTTCACTAAAAAAAAAAGGAGGTGGACATCTTGACTATTTAAACTGTCCAATTTTTATGTGTTTGAATCAAATATGAGGATTTCTTATTTGTTTACTTCAAATATTTACGTATGTTGCACACTATGAAAAAAAGCTAAAATAAAAAAGAAATAATTTAATGTTGTTTAAACAGAAGGCCTTGAGAGAAATAAAATAGCTTGTACTATTTCTTTCAGAAAGAAATTTGAAATTGTCAGGTTTTGTGCTGATTCTGAACAAAGTCAAGTTTTGAAAACATTAAATACAGCATTCCTACCCTTGGCACTGGATTTGTAATGAATTGCTGCTTGATTCTTCTTTTGTTGCTGCTGACCACAGAGGGCTATGTTGACCTGCACCTAATCCCCTCTAGCAAATTATTCCACTGCAGTGTTTTTCTCTTTAACTTTGTAAATTCAAGTTCCTGCTCATTACTGTTCAGTTATTCTTTTGGCTAAGCATTACATAGAAATTTAGAGAACAAGACTCTCTTAATTCTTTTTTTCCCCTTTCCAGTCAGATGGCTGCCTTAAAGCAATACATTTTGATGAAAAACAGGGTTGCTTTTAAGATATGAGTTTCTCTTTTTATCCCTCCCATAATTTTTGATGGCACCTGGGGTAGGGAGGCCTGTTGCCTGCAAGAAGGAATGTTATATATGTGGTGCTTGTGAGTGAGGCAGCATCACAGGAATGGAATGTGGAAAACTGTCTTGTCTTGCTTTTCCTTTTCCCATTTACTTTTGCCTGTTTGTGCCTACAGCCTTTTCCTTCCCTCAATTGTTTAGTGGGTTTTGTGTCTGTCTCTGTCTGTCTGTCTTTCCTTCCTTCCTTCCTTCCTTCCTTCTTTCTTTCTTTCCTTCCTTCCTTCCTTCCTTTCCTTCCTTCCTTCTTTCCTTCTTTCTTTCCGATTTTTTAGAGGAACTTTTAGGAAAGTCGGCTCAATTTATGCTAGCAATTATCCCAGAGGGGCAGGAACTAATTGCTCTAATTATTACTTGAGGGTCATATGAGGAGATTTAGAGCCTGAAGCCAGCTATAAAGGAGCAGATTAAAAATTAACTTTCTTGAATTTGAGAGGCAGTTGATAACTCCTGGTGTTGCAATGTTCTTAACTACTGGGGGAGAACCTGATAAACAGGTGGAGCAACTGGAACAGAAATATATTTATATTTCTATCATCTACCTGATTTTTCATAGAACAATAGGCTAGATTAATGACACATGGTTGCAATGAGATTCTTCCTTGTTTAGAGAAATAATTTTTAAGAGTAAGACTACCCCATGAGAGCACTGATATACAGAAGACATGAGACTAGTTCCTACCATCACTGTAGCAAGGTGATTGGGCTTACTTATGCAGAACCAATTGTAAGATCAGGATGAAACCCAGAAACAGGTAATGAAAGTAATCCGAGTGTCCAAAATAGGAATCAGTAGTTACTGATATGACAATTCAGTCATCCACATAAGATATTTGCTAGAGTTCAGTAGCCATGTCCAGCACTGAAGTTTTGTTTTGGTGAAGTTTTAATACGTTTAGGTTCTTAAACCTTTCTAAAGTCTTTGTGACCTGCTTGGAAACTCTTGTGGCCATTTTAGCATTAATACAAATACTCATAATCATTACAGACCTGAAATAAGTCATTTGAGGAGCCCGTGTTCACCACTCAACAGTAAAACCCCAACCAAGTCTTAAACATTTAGAAAAACAGGAAAAAGGAAAAAAAGGGGGGAAAAAGACCTGCAGAAATAAAGCAGGTAAGAACTTGTTTTAGCTATTTCTGCTTGGACATGATTTTTCTTTCTTGTCTGGACAAGGTCTAAAGATAGGTTTACACCAGTTTTGATTAATAGATTAAAACACATCCTGGTTTTCATGCCAGAGTCTTCCCTTGTGTTAAGTGACAGAATGCATCCTGACCTGGCAATAGGTTGTATATGTGTAATGGGAAGGAAAATTTATCTTCCAGATTCTAATCCCTACTGTAAATCTTGTAAGCACATGTACTCACCAGGGCTTTTTTTATATTAAGAGATAAAGAAGACTTAGCTGGTACTAGCAGGTACCAGTAAATGTAGCTTAGTTTACAGTCACCTCACTCATTGATAGCTGGCTGTAATGGCAGTGGGCATGAGATTCTAAGGGGAAGGCTGATTGCCTGTCTTGCCAAGGTTTAGGAAATGAGTGAGAACTTAGTCAAAAGTGTTACAGAAAAGCTGTTATGTAGGTTATGTATAATCACCAGGCTCTGTCAGGTGTTGATGTAGACTGTGCTCAAGCCTTCACCTCACATAAAATGGTGCTCACACCTTTAATAAGGAGACTTGATTAAAATGCCATAAACATACAATTCTGTAGGAAAACAGAGGTTAAAGCAGCCAGAGGCATTAGAAGCAGCCAATAGAAGACTATGGGGGTGTTTTCTAAAGGTCAGTAGAAATCACTCCTGAGTAATTCCATCTTCCCCATACACATGGAAAGGATATTTCAACATTTCAGTTGAAACAGGCAAAAACCAAAACAACAACCAAACAAGACAACGTCTGTTAGAAATGCAGGTGACAGTTTCCTGTCAACAAAATATTCCCCTGAATTTTCAGGCGTGGAGTCTTGGAGACTGGTGATGTTTAAAAATAGTCTCACTCAGAGTTTGAGTTGCTTGTTTTCAAGGAGTCACAGAAAATCGGGCAGAAAGGGACACGGTGGAGTCATCCTATCCATTCTCCTCTTCCCCTCCAAACCCAAGAGCTACTCTAGCTACATCAGCCCTGACAGAGGCTTGCAAGAGCAGCTGCTACACTGAGGAAGAAAAGTCCCAACCAGAACTTTGCAGCTTTCAGTAAAACCTACTGAGTCTTACTCTTCTGCTGTGCTAAGTGCAAGCAGCACATGTGCTTGCTCCAGGCTTGGCACCACAAGACACAGAGCAGTGATTGTCCTGTGCCTTTGCAGCAGCCCTTGGGGGAGATTTTACTGGCTGTCCCCAGGTTTGCACAGACAGACAAGTGTCACATTAAGCTTTGTGTAAGAAGCTGCGCACAGGAGAAATTCATAAGGTCCTCTACAAAGTAATGGTTGTGGGGTTTTAATGTTTTCCAACATATAACCACTAAATATTCCCATAATTAGTATTGTCTTGGTAACGGATAATCTAGAATGTTCTTGCTTAGTAAGAGTTTGTTCTCTTAAATCCCCATTGTGTGCATGCATATACATAAACACACACACACACATACACACAAGTTATTACAAAAATTTCAGTTGAGATCCGTAGCAGCTGAAAAGCATTAAAAAGACCGCTGGTTCTTAAAAACCTCCAGTTTCAAAGATCAGATAGCCCTCCCAGCTAACTGATGCTACAGACTATCCTTCCTATTATAAAGTCTTCTCTGATGTCATATCTTTAATAGCAAAATTTACTCTAATATCAAAATTCAATTTAATAGCAATAAGAAGTTTCTCAGAGCATATTTCCAAAGTACCAATTACCCTTTTTACTAGAGCAGTCTGTCTGACCAGTATGTTTCTTTCTAAGCTTTTATTTCCTTTTTTTTTTCAAATTTACCTGTTTATTTTCCTGTTTTCCTATTCTGGCATCAGAGCCATGTTGGCTGCTTATTACAGACTAGATTGTGCCGTTTGGACATTGGAAATTATATTAGTGCAAAGTTGGGCCCATTCAGAGGAAGCCCTAACTGAGGCTACAGTCCAACCCTCCCCACAAATTCGTATCATGTGGTAAAAGATTGTCTGATGCCCTATCCCTTTAAATGGACAAATTTGCTTCTTCTAGTACAATTGCATTCTTGGAGTGGATATTCTCCTCCTCCACTCACAGCTCCCTTTGGTTCCTTTTCCAGTGCCAGGACATGGGTAGTCAATGGGCTGCACCATCTTCTTAGGGGCAGGGACTTCTCTTACAACAGTCCCTACATGGAGAGTAGAGGACCATACTTCTCCTTTGGTCACACAAAACAGAGGTTTTCATGCCCATATCCCCTGGGAAGCTGATGACCTTTTAGTGAAAGGTAGATGAATAGGATATCGCAAATGTGTCTCAGATTTCAGGAATCCAATATGTCATGCTTGTCTAAAATGGCAAAGAAGCACGTAAGAACAGCAGATTCAGACAACTCTGGGCCATGTGACATTTCTCCAAAAAGTCATCTTGTTTGGTAGTTGATTTGCTGAAGAGAAATCCCTGGGTGGGACAAACCCATCCTGGGGTATCTGATCTTTAATCTCATTAGCTCCAACTTTTCTCCAGCAACGTCAAAGAAGATTGAATTCAACCACAGAAAGCGTTAAGCCCTCAGCATCTTATTGTTCCCTATTACACAGCAGAGACTTAGATGTGCACCCTCCACCACTACGGCCATACCTGTGGGAATACTCCCAATAATACATTTTGAAATGTTAATTGTTAAAGTAAGTATCAAAGTATTAAACAAGAAATGAATAATTAAATAGGTTTTAGTGCTTTTAACAGAACAAGCTCACATGGACAAAAACAACCTACCAAATAAGAAAAGATTCAGACACAGGTGGTCTCCTTTCCAGATTTGGGTCAGACTTTATTGTTAATCTAGATAGCACCACCTGGTAGAACAAGCCATACGATTCTACCTTTAAACTCCTATAAGGCCTTGGACACAATTTTGCCTGTTTCCCATGTTCAGCTGGCGTCTGTCCCATTTGTACATACAATAAGCTCTTCAAAGCACAAATACTCTTACAGTGCGTTTCTACAGTGACTAGAAAAAAAGCAGTCTCTGCCTTCTATAGGTATCTCTAGAAGATCCAGGAAAAGTGGGGGATGTACAGCCAAGCCCATGATTTAATGTTAGCTGATCTGTGGTTGTATGATTCCTTTCCACATAACAGTTGGATAACAGAAATGTGTATGACCTGCCAAACCTGCTGGAGATGTGCTCTCAGCAACAAAAACTTTTCTCATATGAGTTATAGAGATACCAACAGGAATTTATAAGCACATCATTCCACCCATCAGAAAAATATGTTGTGATCTCCAGCATAGTGTGACCTGCAACACAGAAAATCCCAGTTGGACTGGAGGACAGGGAGCACAGTAGCCTTAAAGTCAGTAAATTTCTAAAGAAAATTAAATTGTGTAAGGTTTAGACGGAGAGTCCATAAACACAAAACAATTCTAACACATTCCAGCTGGTCCAAGAATGCACGCTGAATGCACACAATAACAGGATAATTTTATTTTGAGCTAGGTTTCACTCCAGCCTTTACCACCAATTTATGTGGGCTTGGCATATATGCTCCTAACTGTACTTTTAACTTCAAAAGGGGATAATGATCAATTAAAGGATCCCATACTGCTGTCAGAAGACAGGGACAAAGGGTTGGGGGCAAGGTACTGAGCACTCCTGGCTTCAGCAGGCCAGCATCAATGGCAGTCACAAGCACTATGCTCTGCCTCTCTGGACTGATACAGAAAAGAGTAGAGAAAAAGTCCACAAGCTCATGGATCTTTATTAACATGGAGCTTATGTAAATTGCACATTAAATAGGATACAATACTTCCACTTGGCAAGAAGAGAGCCAACCATCTGGACTGATGTGATTAGCAATGTTCATTCTAATATTCTTTGACTAAAAAGCACATAGTTTTCTGGAAACAGATATACATGAGAAAAAATGGAGGATTTCTTTAAGCTGTATTAATAGTGGAAGTTGTGCTGTGTAATTCCAATTCATTTGGGTAATGAGGTGTACTAATTTTCAGACTCAGTCCAGTTTAGACACACAGCATGCATATGCCCTGTAATAGGAGTGTTTATTAATTATATTTAATTGTCATCATTTTTCCTAATGATAGTTGTGTTCACCCCCGTTCATTTTGTTTCTGAAATGGCGATTAGTGAGAACGGGGAACATGGATGAATAGGCAGCTGGAACGAAGGAACCATGGGTGGCTGCAGCAGAAAAATCGGCCCTCAGCAAGCCAGCCATCAACACAGTCATCCGGGCCATCATGCTCCAGTGGTTGGGAAAGGAAAGCTTGCCCAACCCCATTGCTGCTCTCCGGTGGCAAGCAGGCCAGTGGTACAGACAAGCTGAGTGCCTTTCATATATGGATGTCTGCACCATGAGCACAGGCTTAATTAGAATTTTCCAATTAGCTGATTGCACATTTTTATGGGGTTAACTAGTAGTAACCTCCACATCACTCATAGCAGGGGCATTAGGGTTTATAGGCCTTAAAAATGCCACCAGCAGGTGGAGAACAAGTGACATGAATCACGCACACATCAGCACACATGCACTCAATCTTGAGACATTGCTGTAACTTAGAGAGTTGCATTTTGTCACTAGAATACCAATTTCCAAATCTTTTCCAGTTGCAACTTTACATGTGGTTGCAAACTGATCTTCTGGCTTAGCACCAGAAACAGAATTGCCATCATGACTCTTCATGAGGTTGCAGCCTGTATGTTTGCAAAAGTTGTGTTAGAGGGTGATGTAGCCTTCACACACGCTTATGCCCGTCTGAGATAGTTGTATATTGAAATGTTCTTCTGCCTCTCTGAAGGTGCACCATGTATGTTATGCCCAGGGCAGTATTTCCAAGTTCAAGATGCCATGAAAGTATTGGCAGTATTCATATAATATTTTGGCGAGCACAAGGACCTTGAATTCTGTGTATGTCAGAGGAGAGCTCACAAATGCTCCATGCATCTAATACATCTCTTGTCTGTGCATTCACTTGTGTTTTCTTGTACATTGTGATATAGTGAGAAATACCTCCCAATTTCATGAGATAAAACTGGGATAGAGGAAGGCTGTTGTGAAGATTCTCTGTTGCAGCCCTGTCTTTCTTAGTGCTGGACTTCATAAATTCAGTACATACGTGAATACAATGATGAAAAATTTAATTGCACATCAGCCTATGGGACAAAACTTTCTTGAAATCCAGCTAGATCTGTCGAATTTTTTTTGAAGTAGAAACATCTTCCTGTCAGAATACCTGACAAGGGCCACATCAAGGCTTCTTCATTTCTGAGCCCACACAAAGTCCCTAGCTATCATTTCCTTTTTTTTTTTTTCCATTCGTGTGTTTCTGGGAGATTAGGCTCATTAAAAAGGAGAAGTTTTATAGACTACTTTCATTTTGTGTGAGGCTGGGTATTGTTTCCTTTTCCTCCCTCCTGTGGCAAAAAGCAGTATCCATGACCATCTTGGACAGCATATTTCTATGTTGCAACTCATTCCTCTTTTGCTTTCTGAGCGTTTTCTATGACAGTAGAGAAGGCATTGCATCTTACGGTGCTGCAATTTTTCTTTGTAGGGCCTTCTTCCTGAGAGAAATTCTTGGGCCTTCCTGGAATGTATGTGTATAAAAAATATGTCCTGTCTGAAGACTGATAACTAGAACATGGCAGGTAGATAGATAAATAATACTTAGTGAAAAGACATCTTTTACCGCAAAGATTTCAAAAGGGTTTTAAAAGAGATCTGTCACTGAAAAGAGAGGGACAGTATCTGTCCCTCTGTATGCTCAGCCAGACCTACCAGCCAGGACAAAGGACCACTTGTGCCAACAATGCATAATTCTGTCTTCCTCTCTAGTTCAACACTTGCAGATCTCTTGCCAACCTTTACTAGATACACAGCATTTTTCCACTGTTCCACAAACACTTTGAATCAGAAAGATGATGGGTTGGAGGGGAATGAGCAATTGCATTTTGGCAATTGAAATGTACTCCCATCTTTGTTCTTCAGTCAGCAGCATCCTGTTAACTGTAGTCATGATGACTTGTTTCACATTCCAGTTGGGACGTCTAGTCCCTTTGTTACAGCCTTTTGCTGGAGTCTGAGACCACATGCCTTATCATATGCAATTGGGAAGCTGTCACATACATCACCCAACAAAAGCGTGGTGTCCTGGGAGAGCTCCAGAAACACTGTACACCCATGCTACCAGAAGCCTCCAGCACACTCCTAAAAG
Organism: Fulmarus glacialis; assembly: GCF_000690835.1. Classification (NCBI taxonomy): domain Eukaryota; kingdom Metazoa; phylum Chordata; class Aves; order Procellariiformes; family Procellariidae; genus Fulmarus; species Fulmarus glacialis. Next base: position 14,123 of record NW_009222626.1, read on the forward strand.
AGCAGCTACACATTTCAGGAAGTAACACATTACAGAATAATTCTTCCATTAAGATTTATGCTTAAAATAGAGGAGCCACAACCTCGTGCATCAGCAGAGTTTTCATCAGCTGATTAAGCATGACAGATGAAGTAGGCTCCTGACCTTTCTGAGGCTGAGGGGGAAAAGGAGAAAAAAAAAAAAAAGAAAAGAAAAGAGAAATGGCCTCTCTTTCACCTCTGTATTCAATGGTGCACTTCCTCAAACAAATAAAAAGACACTTTTGCAGCTGAACAAGAGGCCATGCAGTTAGCCATGGGCCCCTGAAGTTGTTCAATCAAGAAGGAACATGATACTATATGATTTGTCTGTTCATTGCTCCTGGGGTGGGCCACTGCTCCTAAGTGAAGAATAATAGCTGTCAATTACATTCAGATTACTGTAAGGGCCCTGGCATTCTTAAGCAACCTGTTATTAAACCGTTAACTTTCTGATGTCTACCTTACTGCTTTAAACACGCATACCAGACTGACTTTAAATATACACACCGGAAACAGTAATAAATCTTTCCTAACACTGGGAACTTAATTTGCTGAGAGCAATCAAAATCTTGGGATGTATGCACAGCCTTTAATTTTTTTTTTTTTTTTTACTTTGTGAAGAGTTCTGCATGTGTAAGTTGCTTTCATTGAAGTCATACCATATACCCTACAAAATGATCCTGTCGTGGAAGTCTCCTGGATCTGGGCATGACTGTTTTAGAGGACAGGAACTAATATCTGGGTAGAAAGAATTGTTCTGATTTCTTAAAAATATTTAAAAAAAAAAAAAGCTAGGGGATTGAAAACACGGAACAAATATATTTCATATATACTTTTTAAAATTTGATTTGTTCTTCGGTAGCATTTAAAGAGTTGTATAGAGGTTGGTGCACTTGTGACAGTACATGTAGCATAGCTTATCATTACTGAATTTGCCTTTATTTCTTAGCATAATTCAGTCACAATCCTGTTATTTAAGCATTGCTAAAGATGTTAATTGAGATTAGATTCTTTTCTACAAGATATACTTTTGTTAAAGTAGGAATTAATTCAGGGAAGTTCTATGTCCAAAATTATGAAGTAAGTTACTCTAGATCATTACAATAATTTCTTCAGAGTTTGTAATATAAAAATCTATGAAGATATGTCAGGTTTTTCTTACACTTACAGAAGCAGTAGTTGATTAGAGTTACATATTACTGCAAAGAGAAGTTTTAATCTACCTTGTAGCCTTCCTGGTTTTACACTTGAAAATTTACTAAATGTTTAAAACTAGACATTGTAATCTTTGTCATGCCTTCTTCTTCCTTTCTTGCATGCAGGAGAAGCAATCTAGATACATTGCTCCTGATTTTCATGTGGATTCAAAGGTGTTTTAAGAAAGAAAAAGACTGATGATATGGCATGCATTCTGAAATTTTGCATGAAATGAAAATACAAAGAGAAAAATATTGTTGCTTAGATTGAAAATGCTCACCTCTATAGGTTTCCTAATCCCTTCCAAACTCCATATCTTAAGTCCAGCTCTGTGAAAGCTTTTGAGTTCACCAGCTTGATCTTAGACAGGAGCAGCTTCGCTGATGGAAGGTATCCACCAAAGGCTCTAATCATCATGGAGGAGAGGTAAACCCTCAGAAAGAGCAAACCAACAGAACAACAGAAGACAGAAACTTTGATCCAAACTTTGAAGTCCTAGGGAACTGGCATAGAATGAAGCAGGAAAGCTACATGTTCACACGGGCTCATGAATTACCTTTCACTATTTCCCAAATCAATGGTTTTTTTAGTCACAATGCTTGTTCAGAGCTGGGATTTGAACATAAATCCCTTACCTCATGCTTCATTTTCTTTCCCTTCTGTTCTCCACCAAAAGACTTTACAAGATCCCTGATCATCCCAAAGGAGAGTGAAAAATACAGAAATACGTTTCAAGAGTTTTACTAGATGGTAACTGTTTCTTATGCAGCTCTATATTCAATTTTAGGCAGATGGCAATCTGGAATTGTTCATCTATGTGAAGGCTCATGTCTGAGACAGCTGGATTAGGAGTGTAGTTACCCTGAGCTTTTCTGGAGGCAATGAAAAATGAAGTCACCAGCAGAATAGAATATATGCAAGTGCCAATACCTCTCCAGTGCTTACACTGATTGAACACAGCGAGGAGAACTCAGGTTTGTACTTTCATTAAGGGACCCTGTGGTCCCCCTCTCAGGACAACTCAGGCCTCACTCTAGTTCTTCACTTGCTCTAGAGAACCAGTGTCATCTACTATTTATCTAGTGGGAAAGTAAGCAATTGGCTAACCAAATAAACAAAATACCTTTACTCTTTGCCAGTCGATGTCAAGATCTATTAAAAAATACAATATTTCAGATAAATATTTTCAGATGTTTTTTATGTGTGCTGGTTTATTCTATTAAGCAGAGTTTTCCAGGCTGACTGTTTCATTTCTAAATGCAATAAATGAATCTGAAAAGTCAAAAAGTACACATAATTGTTGCCAGGTCTGCAACTGATAAATAGAAATAGGAATTTTTCTTTTGCAGAATGTTTACCCTCCTGTGATGGATAAAAAATGAAAAAAAATTGCTCTTTAATGGAATGGAAATTACATAATTTTAAAAAATTCAAAATACAGTATTACAATATTACTTGACTGAGATATTTAAGTTCAGTTTATTGAACTGAATCACCATCTTTCTCTTTGGCTCTATTTAAGAATTCATTGTACCTGGACTAGTTGCTGCAGTATCCGGTACTCCTCATGTTATATTTTCTACAATGAATCTCCAGATATTCCAAGATATCTGAAATAAAACTTTGAGGAGGCAACTTAGCAGGTCAATAGAACATTAAAAAAAGCAAAAACAGCCCAGAATTAAATGTTGCAGTTTCAATTCAGATTGCCTTATCCCAGAATGTTTTGTTAGTTTTCCCTGATAAGAATCCCAAAATTTTTGCAAAGTCAGAATTTCCCCAAGAGAATTGCTGTCTGTGCCATATGTAAATCTGAAGCCAGGGATAGATCCAAGGAGAAAGTGAAGTGACTGGGACAGCATTTTACTAACCTCTTAGTCACCTTATTTACAAAAGAAATAGATTGAGTGGTTGTTTTTGAGACTTATATTGTCCAGGGATTCATCCAGGGATGCCTTTTTTTTTTCAGTGATCGGAGTTTTGGAGCATTACAGGCTTTAGGGTACCCTCATCAAAGCCTGTTGTTTGCAGAGGTCTCAAGTATTGACTGATGAAATGACAGAGGTCAGAGTCACAGTTGGAGCCTTAGCCTGGTGACAATGCTTCTGTGACAGTGGGAATGGGCTGACTAGCAAAAAGGGGACATTGTGTCTGTGTCTACTTAAAAAAAAAAAAAAAAGTTGTCTTGTAAGACTGTCTCAGACGTTTGTAAAATAAGAAAATAACTGATTGTATTGCAAAAATGTGTCTGATCAGAGGCAACCTGGATTCATGGAGACACTTCTGGTACACAAATATTCTCCACAGTGTAACTTTGCTCCTCTTCATATGACAACCCAAAGGAAAGATCACCTTGCTCCCATCTTTCTTTAAGAAGACACAGCTAATAGCCGCTCATACCTAAAGAAATATTGAAAGACTCTGTGTAGGCCCTCATGTTAAAAGCCTTTTCTTCTTTTATCAGAAACAGACCAACTTCACTAAGCAGTCTCATAAAAACTGATAGTGTTTAAAACAAGAACTTCCCACTCTGAAAGAAATATCTCCCTCTGCCTTCCCATCAGAGAGAGCCCATCCTTTCCTGCTGGGTCACCCAATGAACTTTCCTTGCTTGATCTTTAGTGTTAGAAAGGAAAGGAATAAAGAATTTCTCATAACAGGACACAGGTGATTCTTCCTTGCTTACACCAGTTTACATCTGAACTATCGTGTAAAATTACATATGTCCAGAATCTGTTCTGAATTGCTTTTCAGTAGAAATGAAACAGCCTTTCCCCCTCCTCTTCCCCTCATATCAACCACCAAAAAGAGCTGAGCACATTCTGTACCCTGGGCATCTCCTCATGGGAGATGACCTTTCTTGTTGCTCCTTGCAGCTCAAGTATCTTCTGAATTCTCAACATGAAAGGATGTTAAAGTCCTAGATGTTTAAGGCCCAGAACCTGGAAAATTCGTTTTGTTCCCTGTTCGACTGCAGACTTCCTATGTGACATTAGACAAGCCATGGAGTCTTTCTTTGCTCCCGTTTCCCATCTATGAAAGGAGATAATTGTACTTGCCCCTCTCCAAGGCTTTAAAGACAGTGAGGCACTCAGGTACTGCAGCAACAGAGGGCACACCAACACCTAACTCATGCATTTAGGGAGATAGATAGATAGTTCCCCATTTTGGCCAGGTAGACCACAGAATCTGGCCCTCCATCAACATAGAACAGGAGGAAATAGAGCCAGCGGATGCATGAGGTTCTTAGTGGTTCTGAAAATCAGCAAACAGCTACTTCACATATGCCCATTTCAGACAAACTTCAGGAACCCATTTTATGACCAGTCAGGGCAAGTTATCTGGTCAATAAGCCTTTGCATTCATTATTATTTCTACTAGGAAGCCACAGATATTATACAGAATTAATCCAAAGGAGGCAGCATTCGTTCCATCAGAATTCTCTGCTTAACATATATTCAATCTCAGGCAGAAAAAAGTAATCATTATATTGCCTGCCAGGTACAAAAGCAGGAAAGTTTGAATGCAAACAAGAACATTTGTTATCAGTTAACGACTGTAACTTATTTGCTGTTCATCACTCTTCTGCCTCTCATGGAAGTTTCAGGCATATGATGAGAGAGTCGAAACGACTCCAGAAACTTTAGCGATCTGTCACATACTGCAAGTGTGAACAGTCAAAATGATCAATGTTTGAACATGCTATGTGATGGTAATTGACACAACAAGGAAAGCTTTTACGCATACTGAATAATTAAGAATAATCAATATATTGGCAGGACTGATTCACTGCTGATTCACAGACAAGGAAAAAAGCCATATTCCTTGAATCATTTATTTACCATGACTAGTTCTGTCATATCAAACTGCAATGCTGCAATAGCACTTTATAAATGAGCATTGATTTCCATCAAGCATTTAGTAAAAGTTTACAGCATAGTTAGGCTGCTGACATGTGTTGCTTTAGAAACAAAGCCCAATGCCTATTTTTCAGACTGCAGTCACAAATCCCATCTTCCAGCTGGAGCAATGGATCTAGGTATAGAAACAACATGCCAGACAGCAGCAGTTTTCAATGCAATACAAGAGACTGGTGTGACTATGCAGCCTGTATGTCTATCTTTAATGTTGGATTTTCTTGATTTATTACAAGTTCAGAGAAGATGAATAGCACATTTCACTAAATTGCATGTTAAAATATATAGTTGACCATACATAATACGACTATTTGGCGGAACATATTAATTATAAAACACAAGCCTGTCTATGGTTTCCTTACTTTCAGGTGTTCTGTTTTTAATCCTTGCTGACCATTTTGACATTTCTCTCAGCTTTCTCCAGATTAAACATCACATGTAATCTCATGAGTGTTTGGTATCATCCAGGTAAACTATCTTTTATGTATCTTTTTCATAGATACATCACTGATTAAACAATTTGTTGTAAGAGTAGTTCCTTTCCCCTCTTCCTTTACATTGATGTATTCAGCACAATCCATTTCCTAATCACTGTTGTCATTTATCTCTTCGTTTTACCTTGTCACCTACTTAATTCCACTAGAGGCATTTCTAACATCTCTGTCTAATAATCTCCGTTAACAATGCAGAACACTATTAGCATAATAAGCATTTCCCATCTGCACAAATGAGACTCCTTCTCATCAGTCTGAAAACTAACTACTGTACATAAAAATAGCCGAGAATCATTAGAATTGAAGAGAGAACACATTTCCCTGCAAACAAGCTTCTTCCCTCTCTCCTCCTGGTGGTAACAACTTCATCTGTCTTTGAAATAGTAAAGTATTGCAAGTCCAGGATTGAGCAAGGTCCCAGGCACCCACCCTGTTTAATGTTAGTATGATCCCCTACACAGTTTTGAGCTAGGGCAAACTGCCAGCAATGCCCAAACTCATTTTAGGGGTTTAGCACAAACCATGGGCTCATCTCAGTGAGCAGTGTAAAGAGCCACACTGTTCCATGGATGAACACAGTTTGGCTGTATGAACCATACATACCTCTACTCCACACCCCTGAGTATGACCCAGTCCTTATGGAGTTGAAGGGAGACTTGCCAGGGAATGTACTTGGACTTTGGACCTAGCCTCTCTACTGCATGGAGACCTGCAAGGATGAGTAATGTTTGAATAAAATGAAGTGGCATATTTCTGCGCTTATCATCTTTAGAAGGTTTTCCACCAAAAGCAGAGGCATAGTTGTTGGCAGACCCTTATGTTTGTGTCCTCTAAGCCAAATTAATTCCTTCCTCACACCGTCAGTCTCAGGTGACAGCCATCAGCCATCACTGGTCCCATCTCATCCCATATTTATCTGGACCTTTCATTTGGCAAAGTCCTTGATCTGCATAGTCATTTCTCCAGTCAGTATTGCAATGGATTGCCTCGTTCCCATTGTTTTGGGAAGGCCTGGCTTGTTCAAGGAGATGCCTGGCAACCTCAAAACATGACCAAGCAAACCTAATTTTTTTGACCATAGGCCTCTACTGTTTCAACAGCATCTCACAGAAATCAAGGGAAAGTGCTGGCAACTAAGTAACTAGAAACACAAACTGGCGCCTTATTAACGCCAATGAAGTCATGCCTGTGCAAAACAGATGCTTGTGTAATATAGTCTCCATTTTTTCAATGCAGGATGGCTTTTGCTCCTGAAAACTTTCGCTTAGATAAAGCGTAAAAACAGGTTTCTAGTTATACCCAATAACTGAAGAAAATTTCAGAATGTCATTGGATTTGGTCAAACCACAGCTTGCCTTCATGTAAGGGCACAGAAAACATTACTTTTCTGCATGACATATTCTACCACATTTGCAGGCCTACCACTTCACTCTAAGTTTCAAAGTATTCTGAGTCTTTCTTTGCTATCAGGTCTTTGATGAGAAAGATGCAAGATGGTGCATTTTTGAGTGTAAATGGCATAACATCCAGTGAAAAAAAATGGTTGGGGGAAGGCTATTTTTCATCTTCTAGTTCCTTGATCTGCTTCATTGCACGTCTGCACAAACAGTTGTGATGCCCCACTGGAGCTGGTGGGAGAGGAAAGCCAGGAATAAGGGCTAGGGTTGAGGGCAAAACCAGGGTTACTTCAGCCAGCTTCCACTTTAGAAACAGCAGTTTCCAAATATGTAACCACAGCTTTCAACAGCTAAATTTTAGGCCTCTAAGATGGATCCCAGTTTTGGTTTCTAGACCCTCCTGTAGTCTGGAGTTGGTTTATAATATCTTTCAAGTGTTTGTTTGCTATGAGGTGGCATATGTATCAGCTCTAATTATTTCATTCTACCTGTTGCCCATTACATTTTGCCAGAAAAGCCCCCACCAAACCAAAACCAGCATTAATCTTCATAGGATAGCATTATTTTGACCACATACTCTCTAGCACCCAGTTGCAGAGAATGGTGAGGATTTATTTTTGTTCTTCTTTGGTGGTGGTGGTGATGGTCTCCATAAATAAAAGACCTCCATAAATAAATAAGTCATTTGGAGGGAAAAGAAACTTTGCCTCATGCTGCATCCTGCTTCACCCACGCATGAAGTTCTGTCCCACATGTTTTTCTGGAATACCTATTATTTTTGTTAACTTTGCCCAGGCTAAGAAGGAATTAGAAACACAGAAGGATTTCACAAGTTATGAAAAACAAATGCAAAACAATAATAATACGAGGGCACTGAGTAAGCTATGAGCATTTCAGTGAGTGTCATTAGAGTCTGTCCTTTGTGGCTGTATGCTTGCCTCCATTTAAGGGCAGAGATAGGAGAAAACAGTTTCTTTAAAATGTTGCAACTGTATTGGTAATTAAAAACATCACATATATCTTTGATTGAGGCTGAGGGCCTTGCAGATCAACTGAGATTGTGGTGTGTAGACTGTTGGAAAGGAATGGCAAGAGTCCTTCAGCTTCAGTGACCTTGCAAAGGATCCTTCTGCACATCTACCTCTTTGCACTGGTTCCCCTGAGACCACGACTGGCGAGATGGTGAACTGTGTGGTAGCCTTCAGTGAATGATGGAACAAGTGAGATCCTTTTGAAGAGCTTTAGAAGATCTTACTTGGCCATTTTGAAACAATTGTTTCTGTTGGAGTAGATTTTATTTTCTAATTATATTTATACATAAAAGCAGGAAACCTCAGGAAAGAAGTACATTGTTAAAAAATGGCTTTGCCGATACTGGTAGACTAGGACTGGAAAATGTAGACAAGCCCTGGCACATGTTCATCTCTACTGTTTTTGTGCACTCTCTGGCAAAGACCAGGCACAGCTGAGGAAAGAGTATATGCAGGGGTCTATTGGCAATCAGGGGGAGGCCACCCTGCTATGAGGCAGACACTTCAGCCATAAGGATACCATGCCAGTTGACAAAGAGGAGGCCCCGGCCTGTTTTATTTGCTAGTATTGATGTAGCTAAAAGCCTGCAGACCCCTGACCACATCTGAATTTTTGTCTGAGGCATGCTCCTGGTGCTTCTGGTGCCCAAGGTGCAGGTAACAGAGATAAACTTGGCCTGCTCTCCCCCTAGAATATGATGTCATTCAGCTCAGGAGACATTGCAATTTATCTCATCATGAGAAGTGTCACTACATAATATTTGCAGATTATTAAGGCACTAGAAACCATGACCGTTGATAAACTAGAGGTTTGTGTCATATGCCACATATTTTCAGATTGAAAGAACAAATTTTAACTAGAGAGACTCCTCAAACAGTAGGTGGAAAACACAAGGATTTAAATCAGGAATTGGATAATGTTAAGCAGCTTTAATCTACTTTAATTAGAGATAATATTTTTCTTAATCATAAAATTGAATTTATGGAAATCAATTTAAAAGTGTGAACTTTTTAATACTTAGAGAAAAATAATTTACTTTTCTATATTGAGAACATTTCCAGGCTATAAAACCTAAAAGAAAATGTCTTCGTTACTATGGTCCGACCCACACCTCAGGTTGGAAATACCTGATTAATCTTATTCTTAATCTAAAAAAAATCCTATTAATTAACAAGGATCCATCAATTATTTATTGCTATCAATAATTGCCAATTTATATATCTGTTGTCATCAGATTTAAACATAAAGACAGAACTTGAAATTTTTCCACATCCACTTATCTACAACATATGATGAACAATATTTTTTCCTTAAAATATAAAATAAAGATTATCACATAGGTTGTTGAAATTGTTCTTCAAACCCCATGTCCTTATCAGTTTGCTTATAGACAGATTAAGGTGTTTCTTTATTTGAATTTACCTGAACTCTAAGATACTAAAGAAAATGTTTTGGTTTCTACAGGAACAGTATGTAGAAACATTTCCAGCTTTTAGACACATTGTCTTCATAGTGTGTCTGTTGTGTTTGCACTCATGTACCCAAACACACTGAGAATATCTGTTAGTCTTCTATATGAGACCAGTGAGAGTACTTGCTATGGTAAAGAAATATATTGTGTGTCTGTGTGTGTATGCATATTTGTGTTGAATTCAGACAATTGCTTTCTTTTTCATTTGTTTTGCTTTTCAAGTACCAAGTTATTTGGATGCTGAGTCAAAGTCCTGCTTGATGTAATAACACTTACTAGTACGCAGACTGGCTGCAAGAGAGACAACTGCTTAGGCAAATAAAGCCAGCAGGATATTTTCAAATACTTTAAAGCATTTATAAAAAATATGCTTTTTCCTTTGTGCCACCCTGATAGAGACATATGACGAAATTATATCAATATTCTAAGACTCAGTGGTATAATTCTTCTAAAGATATTCTTATTAAATAGCTACTGACACTGAACATTTTTCCCACTTTTTCCCCTTTCACTTCCTGTACTGCTTGCCTAACGGAACAACACTGAATGTTGCTAATGTAAAAACATTACTAGAGTAGAATATTCAGCTTTGTATCTTTCACATAGAATAATGTATCTTACATACGTGTATCTTTATCCTACTTATATGCACAGTATTTGCATATGTGTATGTATGTATAATTTCAGGTCATCTAGTACCATATCATATGGCATGGATTTAACTTTTCACGGGCTTTTACTTTGAAAAATCACCAATCCCAGGATTCTGAATAGCTAGATACACACAACAAATATATGTCTAAGGACTTCTGGAAAAGATCTATAAACTAAACTGGGTGATGTGACAAATTCTCTGGATAAATGCAGGATTTAACATGTTGAGTGGTGCTTTGGATTTCAACATTATCTGCTGTATAGGTTGCTAACACTTGTTTACACATCAGGGATTTTTTTTAGTTACATGTGCCTGAAAAGGGAGAATATTTTTATAGCTTTGCACAGTAGACCTCCACCCCCTCATTTGCAATCACTGAGATGGAATGTGGAGATATTGACTTCAGTGATATTTGGATCAGGCCCTCAGACTGTAATTGGACACGCTGAGATCTTTGCTAAAAAAGTTCCTTAAGGCAAATGATGCACTGCAGAGGACACGACCTAAATACGGCTTATAGGGCTTTTAGGAAAGCAGAAGTTTGGATAAGAGAGCTTCTAAGGCACATGCCTTTCTTCTTCCTGAACAATGTGAACATTTAATTTTTCCTACACATCTCCTCCTCTTCTACTGCCTGTCAGATAAAAAAAGGCTCACAGATGGTTTTGTGGGGGAGATAAAAGACCCTCTTTTAACCTCCACCCCACCCCCCAAATAACTGCATATCCAATGCGAATTTATCAGAAGCCTTATGTGAGTTTCAAAACTTTTGCCAAGTCCACATTTTGTGTTTTACCAAAAATCTAATTTCAGATTTCATTCTTTTAATTAACAGATCACAGATACTACTTTAATTAATTATGCTTTACCAAATTAAATCAGCTAGATGTGGGTGCTTGCTTTTCTATTGAGCTCAGTTGGAATTACACTGTCAGCATAAATGTTCACTGATGGAGAGGACCTGTCCGCTCTTATGACGAATGGGATTATTCTTGAGAGCATTGTGTTGGGTTTAGCTGACCAGATCTCTTCTAGGCTTACACAAGGGCAAGAAAACTTCCCTAATGAATTCCACAGCTAAATGCCTAATCCAGCTCTACTAAGTTCAAACAACTTTTACCACTGATTTCAACCGAAAGTTGAAATGGATTTCAAGCTCCCCCACAACCATGTTTCCCATCCAGTGTATGCACATTGTCCTTCAAGCAAGGAGAACAGATGTCAAGTTCAAAATCCTGAAGGTGTTCCCCCAAATTCCAGCAATATACAGTATCACAGTGTCACACTACATAAGGTACAGAGAGCTCATCCTTCCTTCAGGACTTTCATCCATGCATTTTTCTTGTACTACCCCAGAGCCAGGCTTGGGGGTAGTTTAATTTAATACATAGTATTAAATTGTGTTTAATTTAATACATAGTAAGTCAGAAGAGCCTTTTTTCATGACCTAATGAAAACATTAACATATAGTCTTGTTCTGTGCTCATTTATCTCACTCCCAACTGTGTATCTTAGAGTAAGGCTCAAAAACGAGAGACAAAGGGAATCCCAAACTAAGCAAGGACGTCAACAGTTGAAATAATTCTTGGCCCACAGCAAATTAATACAAAAGCATGGGAGCACTTCAGTTCAGATGAAAGTTCTGCAGTTGAGAACAAGAACAGGACCCTAGTATAATAAAAGCAGTTTAGGTTGGAAGGGACGCCTTGAGGTCATCTAGTCCAATCTACTGCTCACAGCAGGGCCAGCCAAACCAAACCGACTAGGGCCTTGTCTTGTCCAGTTTTGAATCTCCAAGGAAAGAAATTTGACAGCCTTTTCATGGAAAGTGAGCTTTCTAGGACCATATGGCTATTCACAGAACCACAGTGGAAGAATCTAGGATACCGGTGATATCCTCAATCTCACCTTCCCCTTTTCATGTGGCCCATCACAGTCTTTTATGTCATTTGATATTTTGTTCTAAAGGTTACCAGTTCTGTGGCATGTTGAGTGAGCCAAACAGATGTTTTATGAAGTCATCTGGACTGTACATCTATTGACTGCACTTATGGCAACTGGACCTGATGACTCAGATGGTCTTCTGCAGGTCTCTGTTCCTAGCTGAATCTGTAAATATTAACTGCACAAGTAAACCACTACTTGCATGAATGACAGCTTGTTTTTCATAGCCTACAATAGCATATTTTTGCATATTAAATTACCTGCTTGTGACACCATAGGCATGTTTTGCATGCATATTTTATGAGAGTTGCCTTTGAAAGATGGTCTTTGGATAACCTATTGTTGTGCTTTAACCCCAGCAAGCAACTAAGCACCACACAGACGCTCGCTCACTCCCCCCTGGTGGGATGGGGAGAGAATCAGAAGAGTAAAAGTAAGAAAACCCATGGGTTGAGATAAAGACAGTTTAATAGGTAAAGCAGAAGCTGCGCACGCAAGCAAAGCAAAACAAGGAATTCATTCCCTACTTCCCATCGGCAGGCAGGTGTTCAGCCATCTCCAGGAAAGCAGGGCTCCATCACGCGTAATGGTGACTTGGGAAGACAAACGCCATAACTCCAAACGTCCCCCCCTTCCTTCTTCTTCCCCCAGCTTTATATGCTGAGCATGACGTCATATGGTATGGACTATCCCTTTGGTCAGTTGGGGTCAGCTGTCCCAGCTGTGTCCCCTCCCAACTCCTTGTGCACTCCCAGCCTACTCGCTGGTGGGGTGGTGTGAGGAGTAGAAAAGGCCTTGACTCTGTGTAGCACTGCTCAGCAATAATGAAAATGTCTCTATATTATCAACACTGTTCTCAGCGAAAATCCAAAACATAGCCCCATACTAACTACTATGAAGAAGATTAACTCTATCCCAGCCAAAACTAGCATACCTATACAGTTCTCTTGGAAATCCATATAAATGACTTCTGTTTCAAGAGTAAATATATGCAAATGAAGTAAAGAGGTCCCACCCTTCCTACAAAATTTCAGCTTCACATGTCAATCCAAAAGATGCATTTTGCATATCTGCTTGTTAGAGGAACCACACAAAAAATGGAAGGAGTGATATACACCTCCTGTCAGCCTGTTCTCTACGTAGGCTTGCAAGAGATAGAACAGAAAAGATTGTCCAATCCTTCACCAGGAATTAAGAGTTGAGAGGACTAGGCCACACCTAATTTGAAGATTTGTTTCCATCCACAGTTCCATTCTCTACTATGAAATATTTAGACTGCTGAGGAATTGAGAAACACTGTAGAAGAGGAATGTGCAAGAAATTAGGGAAGATAAATTAAGGGGAATTTACAGAGTAAGTATAATACTTAGCAAGACATATGCCCTGGGCTGCTTAACCTCCTCCCTAGACCCCGACTTCAACATGGCTTTGCAAGCACTGCTGTTTTGTTTTATTGTGGACCATGTAGACAGTAAATGGGAATGGATGGGAGATACTACCAGGTGATGGAAGAACTCAGTAGCAAGAGGAAAGTAATAAAAGAAAACATATTATTTCTTACGTCTCAGCCTCATACTGAGATACTTCATGGTTTCTGAATGTTGTATAAAATATCATGTCAGGGTTTCCAAGAACTCTGTCAGAATCTACCTGTCAAGTGAATAAGAGAAGTATGGCATGATCAGGAATGTCCGTAAAGACTATCGCATTGCAGACATTCACTATCTAACAAGGGTCATAGCCCTGCAGCAATACACAAAAAAGTTGGTTTTGATTCCTTCATGAACAAGTAGGTGGCCAGGAACAAGTCATCCAGGCCTTCTACTGTCCAGTTCTGCACCTGCAAGATAACAATACCTCACTGAGAGCCATAAAGAAAAAGATGTTGACTACAATTAAAGTTTTCTTTTGTTTTTTTCACAGGGAAAAAAACAAGGTATGGTTGAAAAATGTCCTTGACCCCAAGTAAAAGTTGAAAGAACAGGAAAACACTTTTTACATGAAAGATAAAAACTGTGAATAATGCTTCTCCCCATCTTTCTACCACCACATCGAACACACCTTTCATACTCTTAACAACTTTGTGGTGACAGGCAAGCCTTGCCTTTGTCTGTCCAGGGAGTGGATTCTTAGCACCACTTCCTCAGTGACCTCCATAGGGGGTCCTGCTATTTGCTGCCTTTCTCAGTAGAAGAGGGAGGGAAAATGAAGTGCAAGGGTAAGACTCCAATAAACCTTTGCTTTGGTGTCCAAAGCAATTCCCTAGCATGTCTCAGCTGCAGGAAAGTGCTTTCTACAGTCTGAGATACAGGAGCAGGAAAAAGCGAGTGCTCTCTTTACACAGATAGCAACCTGCACTTGCACAAGCAGACGAGCTGTGAGTAGTCCCACTGACCCCTGTGAGGTAGTGCAGATGACTGAGGTCTCCAGAAATCTCCTACCCTGTTTGCATGATATGGGATCCAATATTATTAAGCTGTCCAAACTGTTTATGAGCATCCTGCTAATGGTGGTACTCCAGAAGTGTTGACTTTACCTCCTTCAAGGCCCAATCCAACACCCACCAAAGTAAATGAAATAAATCTCTTTAGACAGGAATGCTAACAGCACTGAAGGTACAGAGAAGACAAAGAGAGGCTGGCTCCCACCACTCCATAACACTTCTGTGGCAATGCTATGTTAAACTTAGCATGCTTTGCCATTTCTGTAGTTCCAGGTACTAAGTGCAGTTCCATTTCATAATTCAAGCTATTAAGTACATTCATCATCTCATGAGTTTTGACCAAGTGGCATTTGTTCAGATGCTTTACAAATGCTCATGGTATACCTCCTCAGAACAATGAGATCAAGCTTAATTTCATATTCAACATAGGAAATATTTCATGTAGCACATAAATGTTTGAAACATGATTGTGCTCTGCTACAGCACCTTTCAATGCAGTCTTAACTTCAGATGAATGCGTGAGTACAACAAAGCAACAGGGAAATCTTGCACTGATATTGTAATTCTGAAGAATTACAAGGAAAACTGTGGGGAAAAAAACATGTAGTTTAGAAGGAAAGTGTTGCTTAATAGCAGAAAAAAAAAAGCAGCAGAATCAAGTCCTACATCACTGCAACAGTTTTTCTAACTAAATGAAAGTCCAGAAAGTTATTTAGCTTTTCTTTCCTTGTTTTAACAGGTTAGGCTAGTCTTTTGATTCATAATCTCTGAAATAGCTGTTCCTTATTACTTTCTGATCCCTAGTCATTATTAAAGTATGAAATAAAGCTGAATTATGAAAAGATCTAGAGACATAAAAATAATCAGTATTCTTTAATGAGGGCTGAAATCTTTTTCTTCAATTGTTTCCAAAATTAACAAGAAACCTCTAAAAAAAGCTTGATTTCTATTAAAAAAAATAAGAAAAAGAAGGGATGTAAAAAGACCTCATTTAGTCCATGCTGTTTCCTCAAGGATTTTTGATAGATTTATTATTCTAATAGAAATGCCAGTATACTTTTCAGAAATCTTTTGTTTCTGACAGAGAGATGCAGTATCTTTTATTGATACATCTACTGTCTTAAACTATCATCTGCAATTTAAAACACCCAGGATCTAGTTTGTAACATCATAATATGTTCTGAAGGAATTGTGTAACGTGGATTGTCTTATTCTGGGCCCCCAGTACAATGGAGACAAGGGCATACTTGTGCAAATCCAGCAAAGTACAATGAAATGATGAAGGCACTGGACTGTCTGACTGCATCTGTTCAGCCTTGAGAAGAAAAGGCTCATGGGAATCTTATCAATATGTATAAGTACCTGATGGGTGGGGAGTAAAGAAGACAGAGACAAAGAATTCTCATTGGTGCCCAGTGAAAGGGCAAGAGGGAATCAGCACAAACTGACAGGCAAGAAATTTAAATGTAAGAAAAAACATTATCTACAGTGATGCTCTCCAAACACTGGAACAGGTTGACTAGCGAGACTGTGGAGTCTCCATCCTTGGAAATACTCAAAACCCAGCTGGGCACAGCCCTGAGCAACTTGCCCTAGTTGACCTTGTGTAGAGCAGAGGTGTTATACTTGGTACTCTCCAGAGGTCACTTCCAACCTTCTGCGATTCTGTGAAAATCTGGAGTCCTTAGATTGAAAGGTCCAAAGAGATTTCAGTCACATTAGTTCTTTACATCAATAAGGCTGACAAGACAGAAATTTGACTGCTGTGGAAATCACAAACTGGTTGAGGTTGGAAGAGACCTCTGGAGGTCATCTGGTCCAAACCCCCCCTGCTCAAGCACGGCCACCTAGAGCTCGTTGCCCAGGACCATGTCCAGATGCCTTCTGAATATCTCCAAGGAGGGAGACTCTACAACCTCTCTGGCCATCCTGTACCAGCGCTCAGTCACCCTCACAGTAACAATTGTTTACCGATGTTCAGAAGGCACCTCCTGTGTTTCACTTTGTGCCCATTGCCTCTGGTCCTGTCACTGGGCACCACCTGACTCCATCCTCTTTGCACCCTCCCTTCAAGTATTTACATACATTGAGGAGATCCCCTGAGCCTTCTCTTTTCCAGGCTGACCAGTCCCACTCTCTCAGATTTTCCCCATACTCCAGTCCCTTCATCATCTTCATGGCCCTTCATCGGACTCTCTCCAGTATGTCCAAGTCTCCCTTGTACTGAGGAGCCCAGAACTGGATGCAGTACTTCAGGTGTGGCCTCACCAGCACTAGATAAAGGGGAAGGATCACTCACCTCCCTCGACCTGCTGACAACACTCCTCCTAATGCAACATTGGACACCAAAGCTGGCGTGAAACTGCAAAAAACTGCAATTCTGGTTCATGTTCAACTTGGTGTCCACCAGGACCTCCAGTTCCTTTTCTGCAAAGCTGCTTTCCAGCCGGTTGGCCCCCAGCATATACTGGTTACCCCTCCCCAGTTGCAGGACTTCGCACTTGTTGAATTTCATGAGGTTCCTGTCAGCCCATTACTCCAGGTGATATTTTCAGCTGGAGATACCTCCAATAACAACTAAAAGAGATTGTGATTATTATGATTAAGATTAAATAAGCCCTCCATTTATATACAAATGTTCTATAATTGGGAAATATAAACTCTTCTATAGAAAAAGTATATGTAAACAGGTAAATGGAGGAGAGATTCAATTTTTCTTTTTCAGACAGAGACAAATAAAATTAGGAAACATTTACTGAATCTAAAAGGCATCAGCTTCTTAATGATATTCCAGATGTCACTAAATTAATTTATGTTAATACAAAGCAGAAATTATAAATAAATACTAAAGGCCACATCAGATAAGAATTCACATCCAGCCTGCAACCCAACCATGGACAAGATAGTCCCAAAAGCAGTTATCCACAATTTATGAAGTCTGACTTCTGGTGTTCCTCTCCTATATAGATTATCTACTTGTATTAGATAAGATTTTTAGCTCTTGTTTCTTTGTCCTCTTTCAGATTGCCTATTCTCATGAACCTTGCAGGCATATAATGTCCTTGAAACCTCTACTTCTTAGTCAAATACGATTTAAAAGTACTAATATGTTCAAATGTTAATGTATGATACATAATCACACTTAAAACACAATAATAAGCACAGGGTAATGAACCAACGCTGCTCTGAATGCCGTCTCCTTAAATCTACACTCCAGAGCAATGGTGTGCATAAGATTTTCCCTGAAAGTACTACAGAGGTAACAAAAACACTCTTGCTTACTAATTCAAGCTGACACTACAAAAACTAGTTCTCTCTGTAATCTGTTGCAGCAATGATGTAAGCCAAATAGCACTAAACATGCTTTAGTTGTAAGTAGCTGTGTTTCATAGCACTACAGCTAACTTAGGGAAATCCACCACATTGATTTAATCATGCTAATAAAGCATCTGGGCCATGCTGACATAAATATAATCCTTGTTCAGGGCTAAGGTTTACTTAGAATGGCTGAAGATAGAGCTTTCCCTGATTTGTGATTTTTAGGAAAAGAAAAAATATATGTGGCAATGACTAACATTCATTCTTCTTCTGCTCAGTCAGAATACAAATGAGCTGACCTACAAGGCAAGAAAGATATGCATGTTTATCCAGACTTCTGCCTGTAAAGGTATTAGATGAAAGATGTCTCATATTTAAACAATTGCACGCTGCAGGACTTCCAACTTATGGTATTTGTTAGTAGCAATTAATACTGGGATCATCCACTTCCTGACAGTCTCTGGGAGTTTGTTAGGAATTTTTGGTGTTAATATATATTTTAAAGGTTGAAAAGTCATGCAATAGGTGCGCATTTGATTGATAGATGTGTAGATACGCATTTAAAAAAAGGAGTGGAAAGACCTAGCAAAGTGAGAATGTACAAAAAAAGCAGAACAAAGGAAACAGCATAGTTTACTGTGTTGTCTACTTTTGCCATCTTTATTCATTCCTACTTGGGTTTCCAGGCCTGGTTCATGATTTGCCGGGAAGAGATCATATCACTAGTTTGTGTGCTTATAGAGACCTAGAAAGGATGAAGATTTGGAATCCAGAAAGACAAATCACAGGCAATTACTCAGAAGGAACTATTACATGGTTATAAAGACATGTCTAAAATATAACCAGCTTGTAAAAATAAACTTCTTATTTAATTAGAAAGCATTTCTATGCTTAAATGTCTTACTCAATTTGTGTATGTTATTTGATTATTCTACTTACATTGCATTTTGTATCTCTTTCTTTAAACCTGGACAACAATTATGTGCCATTACTGATAACGAACATAAAAAGAATAATTATTTAGTGAAAGGAAAGCAGATGTTTTCCCTTTAATTTTATATGCCTTCTTGTGATATGGCTTTGGTAGAAAAAAAAAAAAAATCAGACCAAGTGTGAAGAAACAAGACAGCAAACTGGCCTAAGATTTCTCTTCATCTGTGTGTGGTTGAGGGAACTCGCAAGGAGGGTAAGCCCCAGAGGGCTGACGTGGGGTCCTGGGCTGTGGGC
>NW_009222627.1:0-786 GCF_000690835.1 Fulmarus glacialis
GGTGGGGAGGAGAAAAAGGAGGGAGAAGAGGCATCACTTGATGGGTCTGGGGGTCTGCGTGCCCGGGACGCTGGGAGCACAGGGATGCCGGGAGCATGGGGACCACAGGGACACTGGGAGCACTGGGATGCCGGGAGCATGGGGACCACAGGGACACTGGGAGCACGGGGATGCCGGGAGCATGGGGACCACAGGGACACTGGGAGGCCGGGAGCATGGGGACCATAGGGAGCATGGGGACCACAGGGACACTGGGATGCCGGGAGCATGGGGACGATAGGGACACTGGGAGCACGGGGATGCCAGGAGCATGGGGACGATAGGGACACTGGGAGCACAGGGATGCCAGGAGCATGGGGACCATAGGGACACTGGGAGCACAGGAATGCTGAGAGCATGGGGACCACAGGGACACCGGGAGCACAGGGATGCTGGGAGCATGATGAGCACAGGGACACTGGGAGCAGGGAGATACTGGGAACATGGGGACCACAGGGACACTGGGAGCATGGGGATGCTGGGAGCATGAGGAGCACGGGGACATTGGGAGCACGGGGATGCTGGGAACATGGTGGGCACGAGGACACCAGAACGGGGATGCCGGGAGCAGGGAGGACACCGAGCCCGCAGACTGCACAACATCAGGGACCAGCAGCTTTGCTCTCCTCCTCTGCCTCCCTACTTTCCTCGAGTTACTTCCCTCTCCCCGCTCGAGAGGGGCCAAGGGGTCCCCTCCGGCCACGCTGCCAAGCCCCCCAAGTCCCCTGGGCTGCCCAGGGCAGCGAG
>NW_009222628.1:0-15032 GCF_000690835.1 Fulmarus glacialis
TGTAGCGCTGCATGGGGTTGTTGTGACCTAAATGCAGGGCCCGGCACTTGGCCTTGTTGAACCTCATACAATTGGCCTCAGCCCATTGATCCAGCCTGTCCAGGTCCCTCTGCAGAGCCTTCCTACCCTCGAGCAGATCGACACTCCCGCCCAACTTGGTGTCATCTGCAAACTTACTGAGGGAGCACTCGATCCCCTCGTCCAGATCGTTGATAAAGATATTGAACAGGACCGGCCCCAAAACTGAGCCCTGGGGAACACCGCTCGTGACCAGCCGCCAACTGGATTTAACTCCGTTCACCACAACTCTCTGGGCTCGGCCATCCAGCCAATATTTCTTCCAATTCATGCAATAACTTCACTGTCTATATTTCAGCACAAAAAAGGGAGCTTATTTTGACAGCACATGATTAACATCATGACCACAAAATGGAAGCTATTCACTGGGGGCGGGTCTAGTTAATATGTTGTCATTACTTAGTTGCTCAGTGCCATTGGGGTAGGGACATTTATAGTGGCTGCCTCAAAGCTGGCTGATGTCAACCTCGGTTCTTGGCCAATGTCTTTTCAAAGAAGTTGTGAGTGGCAGTGAAATAATAATGGCAGACTTCACACCTGGACAGTGACAACACAGTGTCTCCTAGCACAGGGTGTCCCAGTGATAAAATAATCCGCGGAGCTCATCGCTGCTGGTGCAAATAAGGAAATGGAAACTAAAACCTTTAAAATCAGAAATCAAACCTGCGTGGGACTGGGCAGATAGAAATTAAATATTAGAGAATGACCGTAGTGAAAACTCTCCAGTGTGAGATTCTGGTCTTTTAATTTGACACCGGATCTAATCAATGGGAATAAGCTCAGGGAAATTCACTTTGTATTCAGCGAGGATAATCCATCATGATTCTTATAATACGCTGTATTCATTATGAGTGGTATGAAAACAGACTATACCATTTTTAGCTAGAAATGTTAGGAAATGCACCTGCTGATAAGCCCATCAATTTTAATATGCTAGGGAGCTTAAATGGGCAAAATCAGAGTTATGAACCATCCCTATAACCCACAACAACTTTCTGGTCTTCCCCACAGGAGAACAGTGACTATACCAAGCTTTAGTGGCTTATCTTGACTATGCTCTGCCTAAACCAAAATCTCAGCTGCTAGACAGCTGTGAAAGTTCAAGCACAATTTTTTTTCTTGACATTGAATTTGAAGGGTGAATCCAAAGGCCTAACAGATCCATTCCATTGCCAAGGTTTTTTTTGCCAGTTGATATAAGTACACATTGGATCTTCAGAAATTTCTTATTACCATGATGTCGGTCAGCCAAAATATAATCTGCTCGGCAGCAGAACTGTCACACACTTGCTCCATTTCTGCACCAGATGGATGGGTTCACAATAAATTCTCATCTTGATCCCTGGACTGGAAATCTCACATAAGAATTGGCTTTTTAAAGGTTTTGTTTTACGAGGTACTTCATCCCAGTGAGTTTCTGGTTATCTCCCAGCCAGAACAGAATTGCTTGAATTCACATTGTGTTCTTCCCCTCCCTATCCATGCAAGGCACCAGCTTGTTTTCCACTACAAGCTCTAAGCTTAAGCCTGCATTTTGTTGGCTCTTTACATTCATCTGGCCATTTCAGAAACAATTTTCTTTTCCCAAGAGAGCTTGTCTTTACTTACAGCCAGGCTTGTTCCCAACTTTTATTGTTTGAATCTTCAGCTTTGACTACGTTTCAGCTGATGATTTCGTCTTTCTCATAGCAATTTTGGATGAAACTTCCAAAAATGACTCATCTGAACCACATTTGCCCTTGCTAATTTACTGGCTGCTGTACAGAGCTGGTTGACAAAATCTGACTGATTCAGATGTTAATTAGAGGCAAAGTACAAAGTTAAAGAATTCTAGAAACAGGGATTTTATTTCATATCGAAGAACCTTCACACAGATAACCAAAATCTTAGTTAAGATAAATCAGTTGTTCGTATATCATCAATTAAAATTTTATATTGATAAGTGCATCCTGTTAAAAGTGCAGTGCTCACATTTAGTTCAAAATGATACTCCAGGGAACTGGCAGCAAACTACTTGCACACTGCTGGGGCAGGGAATGCAGAACCTAAACAATGAGATAGGAGATAATATAAAACTAATATAATTTAATATAAAAATGATCCTATTAGAAGCATGATGAGATCTCAGCACCCCTGGAAATGAGGATATATATTTACTAGAGCAATGGTATGGTCCTGGCTGCTATGTTATGCATCTTAATTAGTTTACCTGTTGCAAGAAGAATATAGTTGATATTGAAAATGTTCCACTGAAGGATGACAAAGTGGCTACCAGCAGGATACATGAGTTCAGGCACTGATTTACAACAGAGGTGGGTTTGCAGTTTTTTAATATTTAAATGCATGTATGAAAGTGTGTTGAGCAATTGTGATGACAAAGTGATTTGTAAAATCATTTCAGCATTCACAGTTTTACAAATTTGAATTAAAATTCAGAACAAGCTTTATTACAATAACTGCTTTTACTTTGTTTTCATTTGTTGATTTATGTATTTTGCACTGCTGTTGGTAGGATATACTTGAAATTCATGATAGTGCGCTAAGCTGTAAAAGTTAAGGCCCAAATCATGTAAATGGTTATGCAAGTATTGCTGTATGGTAAAGGCTGTATCTAACGTAAATCTATTTATTTTAGTGGAATAAAGTTTTTGTCATAGTAAAAGAAAGTTGATTTCTTTCAACAGTGATAAATCTTATTTTAACTTTAAATAAATTAATGGAATTGTAACTTAAATATACATATACATGTATATATACACATATGTGTGTATATATGTGTGAGTATATATGTGTGCGTATGTGTGTGTGTGTGTGTGTATCCAGGAAATATTTTTCAAATATGGGAACCCACGTGAGTGCTGATTAGGGGTATCAGAGCGATGTAACTTTTATCAATGCATCTTTCTCCACCTAATACACTGTATTTGTCACTGGGCTAATGAGCACTGGTGATGTGTATCACTAACACTGCCCTCTTCTACATCAAGCTCCTCAACGTTGCACTGTGGAGACATATCTCGCACAACTAAAGGATACTAATTTCCTCAAAAATCCTGAAGGAAAATTAAGCCTAGACAAAACATCTGAGCTTTTTGTAACTGTGGAATTTCTATATGGGGGAAGAGAGCCTTGGCTGTGCACACAGCCTAAGTTCATTTATGGCTGAAAGTGTGTTTTCCTCATAATGAAGTTAATTAGGCGTCAAGCTTTTTTTTTTATGCCTACATGAACATTTCAAATATAAATATTTTCAATTTAAATTTTTTCTTTCAAATCTAAAATGTAACATACTTAAGAGTTGGATAAAGCTTGCACAAGAATAAATTAAGATCATAAAATCAGAAAGGAAGCAGAAAATTATCATTTTAAAACACAATTTCTCAAATGAAAAAAACCTGACCTTACTCATACTTATTTTAACGGAGCAGTTAAAAACACAATGGTACAGCCTTTTTCATAAAGGAAAAGCAAACCATCATAGGGACTTCATAGACAGGTATTAAAGAGTCATTGTCTAGGAGATACGTGCACAGAAAGCCTTCCATGTGTGCCGTGCACGCAAGTGTCATTATTTTTCTCCCTAACAAGAGTTCACCTAATCAGGAGCAAGCTGGAGGATCTTTTTTTCAAGTTGCTGTAAATAGAGGGGTCAGGGAGAGGGACATAATCTTCCCTAAGCACCTCCCTCCCTCCTTAACCTTGCCCCAGGCTGTTGGGAGGTTTACAGGAGCTCTGGTTCTCCTCACACTCGACACAAAGAGTTGGATGCTCCCAGCGCACATCCTATTATTATTATTCAGACTCGATTTTGCTGCAGCCGCACAGTTAAACCCAGGGAGATAAGATGGGAAATAATTGAGAGTGCGACAGCTGCAGCCTCTGCCAGGGTGCTCAAATTTCTGGTAACTAAGTCCTGGGGAAGACATTTTCCAGTCACTTGAAGATAACGGCCACAAATGTGATCCTCCCAATTCATCCATTTGAAAGTCAATTTTTAACCTTTTGTGTAAAAAAGCTCTTTAAAACTAGTTTCTAGGTCTGCTGAAGGGGACAGGAAAGGTGGACCTGTCTGTGAGAAAACAGCATGTGAGGACTTGGGCATTAGCTGAAGGGCGTCTTTTCCAGGGGGTGGCTTAGGTAGGATCCCAGCCCAAACAGAGAAACCATCAGAGTGTGGGGAAGAGGAATGCTTTCTTCCAAGACTGATAAGTGTAATTGTTAGATCTAAAGACGAGTTTATTTGAATTACGCTGAATCGGATTACGCTGACTCTTGTTAATCTAGCTGAAACAGATCTTGTTTGAGGGACTTTTGACTGAAGTAGCAGTTGCTGGAAGAAAGAAAGAGTGGCAAAAGGATGTAGGAGGCAGGAGGTCTTGTATTTTCAAGCTTTGGGGACTTTTGACTGAAGTAGCAGTCATCTGCCTTTGCTGGAAGAAAGAGAGAGTGGCAAAAGGATGTAGGAGGCAGGAGAGGGACTTTTGACTGAAGTAGCAGTTGCTGGAAGAAAGAAAGAGTGGCAAAAGGATGTAGGAGGCAGGAGGTCTTGTATTTTCAAGCTTTAACTTAACAAGCAGTGCAGGAAGAACTCCGCGCCTTCAAGTTTGGCCCTCATGAACAGTCACAATAGATTTCACCTACATTACTTCTTACTCTCATTCCTTTAGCACTAGTAAGATAATTAATAGTTCTAAACTCCAAAGTGAACATTTGGCTACTGTAAACACTCTTTTTAAAGGCCATGACATTAGTCATGCTGTGTTGCACTCCAGTGATTTCACAGTAAGTATCCTTGCAGGCGAGTCTGAGAAACATTTGCTCATCGTGTAAGTCAGGAATTTTAGCCCTTTACCAACACGTCTTTTGCTTCCACACAGTTATCCTGTGGTAAGAAAAAAATATAGAGATGTATTAGGGGAGAGGAAGTATTCTGCTAGTCAGCTCAAAATGTAAAAATCTCCTATATTTGAAAGGGGTTTTGTACAGACGCTCTGCTCTAGAAACTTGTTCTACTCAAATAATTCCCATCCCAACACATATGGTAAAGCATATCCTGGAGGACTGAACTTTTACAAATATAGACATGAAAAATTAATCCGATGTGGAAATCCTGATCTCCAGTTATTTATTTTAACCAAATTGACATAAGAAATTATCAAACAATGCTGTGATAGAGAAGATAATCTTACATTATTGACCAATGGAGGTACAATCCATGGAAATTTTGTATGAAAAAAAACATGATATACTTAGAAGCTGTTTAGACTTCATTTCCAATAGGTTTGCATTAATCTTATGCAAATATACTGATGTTGGTTATACCTTATATCTCAGAAAGAAGACTATTAACTTATTTGCACTCCTTTACCCTGTTGGTCATCATTCAAAGTAGTAATTTAATTCTGGCTTTATTGGTTAATTTTATTATTGTTTTTAGGAAAAAAAAATGAACTTGGTTTGGCTCAAGAAATTATCCTGAAATTTTAGCCGGTTCTAGTTTCAATAGTTAAATGTTGTAAAGTAAATATATTTCTATCACTACATTTGACAGTCCAAAGAATTCCCAGTTAAAGCTGGAAGGAATCAAAGTAAAGAGAACAGTTTGGAATGTAGCAGCTTAGTCTTAAGAGTATTTATATGGACTGGGTGTTTAATATTATGTTTTATGGGTAGTCATCGTATCTGCAATGCAGTGAAAACCTTTTTTGATAGCTGAGAGTAGTCTAGGCACAGAGTGAATCAACAAACAAATTCAAATGGTTTTGTTCTTACTGTTTTTTTGATACGAGCATTCAAAGTACTGAACCCTTTTGATTCTAACAAATGCAGTGGGACTCTACCAGATCTGTAACATCTATGACCTAGGTCTGTTTTTAAAATAAATGCATACTGCAAAAAGTCAAATGCCTAATAAAACAAACACTTCTCATCCACATAAAGGGTGACCGTTTTTAAAGTGAAGTGCCAAGACAAAGCTCATCATTTCTTGGTCTTAATTTTTCAATCCCATGCCAACTACCTATTCAGCAGCTGTCCTAGATCTTTAGGATATATGTAGGATACTTGCATGGAACAGCTGGGCAGTTCAGAAATCTTAGCTATTTATTTCCTGTTTTTCACTTTAAGGTTTATTGATCAATGCACTAGGAATATAAAGCATAAAAAGCAACAGTTTACCTTGACGGTCAGACACAGACTGCAGAATCTTCTGGAGGACACAAGGCAGTGCTAAAGGTCAGCCTGCCTTGGCAACAAATCAATGCATTTTTGCAAAATGACTAAAGATATCTGAAACTTTGTTCAGCACTTCTTTTCCTTCCCCCACTCTGAAATAACATCACTCCATTCTTTGCACCTAACAGACAGTGCTGGTTTACTTATTCGGGTGATTTTAAAGATCAGTGAAAGAAATGTCCTACTACCTAGAATGACCACAAAACAAATCCAAGCTATGTATTACACAAGAAGCTGCAAGGAATGTAGATGTGTGACCTCTGGAGATCTTTTTTTGAGAAGACCTGTTATGTTCATGGAGCTTTTGTCTGACTGTGTCCAGGGTCTGCTTGAGTGCAACCAGTTGCAGCAGTGAGGCTTCACCAGTGGTGTTATCAGCTGTTAGCACAGAATTGCTGTATCTGATGCTGGTTTTTTATTAACTTTAACATTCACATAGTCTTGTTCTGCTGGTACCAGCCTTTCCATGGCATGAGTTTACAATGCAATGCACTAGGGAAAATAGCTAGGAACAAAACTTCTAAACTTACCTTAATATAAATTTTGCCATTCATAAAATGACCAGGACCCTTCTGAACCTGTCATTCACCAAAACCAAGAACCACAGGTGTGCATGCAACTCTCCCCTGGGAAAAGGAGGAGAAGACAAGGAAAGCATCTGCAGAGGAAAAAAAGAAACTGATTGTTTTGCTTACAGTCCTTCCACAAAGTGTTTAGACTGTAAGACTGACCTCCAGGTGTGCAATATGCTACCTTCTGGGATATTGGTTCCCTGATCATTCAGACTGGGGATTTGCTGGAGTGCACCATAGGTCCTCCCTAGCTTGCAAACCACCTCTCCTTGGGGGTACACCAGAGTCTCCTTCCAGTGCACGAGTCAGCCCATGGCTCATATGAAACCAGACCCACCTGAGACTAGAAGTGCTCCCAGATTTTCCACTGTAGGGGCACGTATTTGAATGTCTGCATGCCCCTGGGTCTCCCAGTTATCTGTAGGCAAAGGAATTAGAACATGACACAGTACAGAAAAGAATGACAGCTTCAGGCATGTGGTCTATATAAGCTTGGAACTGCAAGAGCAGAATGTGGTTTTACCTGTGGTAAATCACAGTGCATTTGCAAGTGTCTGTGCTTATGGATTTATTAAGTCTCATTAGCATTTATGTTGTGGGGAAGGAAGTACAATACCTCCTCAGAAATTTCTAAACAGAAACCAAAAGCAGTGTTTCCCAGCCTCCTGTCCAGGAATGATTAGTCACCCATGCAGTTAGATATATGACAGACAAGATGATTGTAAACATGTTCTTTTATAGACAACAGACTCACGTGTGCAAGCCAGCAAGCAAGCAAAGGAAATGGAGAGAAATAAATGTAATAAATGAATAGTCTTCTTTAGTCTGATTTTTAGGAACTTTTGTAAAGGGCTAAACAATTGTTTACTGGTTTAGTTCAAGAAAGGTAGACACTGATTTAATTAAAGAAATGGTGAGCAGTTCTGGTCCAGAAAGTCCAGACTAGAAGGACATTCAAAGCCTGATTCTATCCAAGCTCTGGGCAAGTGAATTAGGTCTGTGTGTATATCATCTACAATAGAGGACTAATTTAGGTATATCTGCATATGTAGATGATCTGAACAGAGTTCTTAAGCATTGATGTAGTGTCAAGCTATAAAAAGCATAGACTGTTTGTGTTTATATGTTTTAATACTTAAACCTATGTGCATTTGATGCTGCAGACTGAGGAGCAACATTTGGAGAACTCCCTGCTGCCAGAAATAGAAGGCAATGTATGTGGTATCGTAAAAAGGGAACAAGGAAGTACGATGGCTGGGTAACAGCCTTAGAAATCAAAATTAGATTACATGTTAACTGAGTCATGTTTTTTTATTCATTCAGCTCAAATGATACACTCAGTCCTGTGCAAGGCTGAGAAGAAGACATGATCTTTGTCCTAAGGACCTTACCATGTAACCGAATGGACCAATGGAAGTATAAAGGCAAATCTATCAGAAAAACATTAATCCTAACACGTTTTAAACTCCTTTGACTTCTTTCTTTATTTTCCCAGAACAGGGGTCTGGTGCTTTGGGGCTAGAAACAACTTTCTGAAGAGGAGCTTGAAAGAAAATAGGTGGTAGAGTCCCGTCTTGACTGGTGCTATCATGTCAAAAAAAGGAAAGAAAAGAGAAGAGAAAAACTTATATTATGTTTGGGCAATAGCCCAGGAATATGTGGAGGAGGACTCTCATCCCAGAATACACTTCAGGCACAGCCCCTAAATCTCAGTAAATTTTATCTGGGTTCTTATTTTTCTCAGTTGTAAAACAGGCTTAATTTTAAGGCATGACAAAAGCTCGTTCATCATCTGCCAAAAAGCACTTAGATATTGCATGGTAATAAGAGGATATGTGCAGAGTTATTGGGATGGTTGATTTTATTAGTGTGCATTTTTGGCATTCTGTACAGACATGAACCTTCAGCAGAAGCTGGAGCAAGCAATTTTTGCCCATCTAATCAAGAGAACGGCTATGGTTCATTTCTAGGGGCTTGGGGACCACACATACTACTGTAAAGGATACTACCATTCTCCAGACTCTTCTTCTCAATTCAGTTCTTCCGTTCAACTTCTCTTCAACACCTACTGTAACAGTGCTCTTCTTAGAGACAAGCCTTGCGGGAGATCATGCGGGTGAGATGGTGCTTTCCCATATATATATGTGGGAGCGTTTC
Organism: Fulmarus glacialis; assembly: GCF_000690835.1. Lineage (NCBI taxonomy): Eukaryota > Metazoa > Chordata > Aves > Procellariiformes > Procellariidae > Fulmarus > Fulmarus glacialis. Next base: position 9,042 of record NW_009222628.1, read on the forward strand.
TGACTGATATCTTGCTTTCTATCTATGCTTATTAGGCAGAATGAAATCCTTTGAATTGGTACTGACTGCCTTTATTTTGACAAAGTTCATTACAATGAAAATATTTAATGTAACACTTTATTACATGGGCAGCTGTTTTAGGCCCCCTTCCTGTGTGGCACATAGGGCCACAAATCTAGATGATCACAACAATTGCTTCCAGCCTCAAGATCAATGAATTTCAGCTAGCTCTCCTAAAACCCATCAACTGTTTTGAGATTATTTTGTTAGCCTTTTAGTAATTACTTAGCTCTCAGAAATGCACAGGACTTTTTGTTTGCTCTCTGAACAAATCCAGATATATTGGTTTGTCAGAAGTAAAATCTTATGTGACAGCATAAGCCAAACACCTTTACTTTAGGGTGGAATTTGAATTTAATACTCCCTTTTTGTGATAGCTTGGCCTTCTTTTTATTCAGAGGCTGTGAAAAAATATACACAAATCTTTCAAAAAATTATCACCTACTAATATCTCAAATAAAAAAATTTACCATAGTACATTCTGGGAATTATGCCAGCTAACGAAGCCTTTACTTAATATATCATTTTATCACTCCGCTGCTTAAGTGCCAATTAAGACTTTAAAATAGTTGTTGAAAACAGTAAGTTTATTGCACCTATGCATATCCGTTACTCCTAGCTGCTACTAGCAGGTGTTTGACTCTGCCAGCTAAGATGAGCCTGACTGTTGTGGATGCCACCACTGAGTCAGTCCAAGTCTCCATGCTTTATTTGGCTTCCTCTGTGGTCATTAGGTAAAAGGAGGAAATTAATACTGACCCCTAATGATTCAGCTACTCAGGCCTATTTTTTTGCAGTCTCACCCTCTGCAAGCAATTTTTTCTTGCCCACCTGAGTAATCTTGCAAGGCAGTCCCACAGATTTACTTAATGAATTTTTCAAAGCAGCAGACAGATAAGAGGTATGAGCAGTGACCATTTTCACTTTCAAATGGAAGTGTGGTCCAGTCCAAGGGGTTTCACTTGGAATGCTGGACTGTGGATGCCCTCTTTAGGAGTCCATCCTTACTACAACTGTTTATTGAGATGGACAGTAAGGGCAGGATTCTTCTCTCCCAATGGAGTTGCCTACAGGGCAGATGCCTTCATCCAAGCTAGTGTCCTAGACTCCCTTTATAATCAACATCAAGAGATGATTGAAAGAAGTGATTGTTCCTCTATAGTCAGCATTGGTGCGGCCTCACCTCGAGTACTGTCTGCAGTTTTGGGCTTCACAATATAAGAATATAAAAATATTATAATGTTGCTGTCCAAAGGAGAGCAACAAAGGTGAAAGAACTAGAGGGCATGACTTATGAGAGAGGCTGAGGATATTGGGTTTGTTCAGCTTAGAGGAGACTAAGGTTGACCTCATTGCTGTCTACAACTTCCTCATGAGGGGGAGGTGCTGATCTCTACCCTCTGGTGTCCAGTGATGAGATGCAAGGGAATGGCTTAAAGCTGTGCCAGGGGAAGTTCAGATTGGATATTAGGAAAAAGTTCTTCACTGAGCGTTCTTCACTAAGCACCAGAACAGGCTCCCCAGGGAAGTGGTCATGGCCCCAAGATTGATGGTGTTTGGACAACATTCTGAGATATGTGCTTTAACTTTTAGGTTGCCTTCTGTGGAGTCAAGATTTGGACTGGACGATCACCGTGAGTCCCTTCCAACTCAGGATATTCCATGATTCTATAATTCTATGGCTGGCACTTCCAAGGAACTGTTAACTTCAGCCTAAAGTAGATAGTTAAAACAAGTCAGGTGCTGGAGCTTGCTGTGCTCAAGAAGTGCCTGTTTCTCCGCACCATATAGCAAAAGGAGGTGCAGTACATGTCTGCATTGTGGAGTCTTAAGTTATGATTAGAAAGATCACCACAGGGAGCAATGGCTAGTGCAAGACATCGGACTTCTTTCAGTTCTCGGACTTTTTTATTCTTTTTTTTTTCTGGAAGTTCGCTTTTATCTACTCCTCATCTTGACAATGGTTAGACAATATAGCATGTATGTGCACTGCTGTTTGACAGGATTTTCCATTTTTGTAAAATAGGCTTCAGCAGAATTCCAGGGAGGGGGTTTAGATTTGTGATCAACTCAAAACTTGTTCAAATAAGGGACTCACAGGTTAATCTGGATGATGATGTACACTATAGTTATTTTATGATCTTGTGTTTGAGTTACCAAGAATAAAGCCTGTCTAGTTCAACAGACGGAAATCAAGAACCTAGAATTTAGAAAAGTGTATTTTGGACAAGAGAATATAACTAGTATTGTCTCAAACATATTTAGAGTTATATCTAAAATGAAATTCTAACTTCTTGTTCACCTCTACTGCTGTTCATGTCTGGACTGCTATCTGAAAGATTGGATTTCAGAGATTCTTAGATTAAAAGACATAATTTCAGAAGGACCCAGTGTAATCACCCAGTTTGATTTCTTGGTTGTCTCATTCCTTTAATTTCATAGGCTGTAGTCTTAATTGTTTTATGAACAAGATTATCTTTTAGAAAAAAAGATGCTTTCCATATACTTTGGATCATCCTCAGCCTCTTTCAGTAAGTATTTTATACTTTCTGTCAAATAATTTTATTAAATATATGAATGGAATCCCATTCCAAATACAATTTTTATTGCCATTTCCCCATTTTAAGCCACAGCTTAAGACCTATCTAGTAGACTATGTTCAATATTTAGGCATCTTTAATGATTTTGCACTATACCAATTTTTTTTATTCAATTTTTTTAATTTTAAGTATTTGACAGAAACTCTTTCACCACTTGTAGCAACTTAAGAAGATGACCTCTTCCAGGCGTAACAGGTCTTCCTCACAGCATTTGAGACTTAATTACTCCAAAGACCGTTTTGGAAAATGGGGATTGTTAAAGAGCAAATATGAAAGCCTCAAGGAACTTACTGAAAATATTTTTCTTCTTGCAGTCTCCCAAGTGTAGTATACTTCTATCAGAAGGGGCTGGGGTTATGCCTTTGCATCACTCCTGCATTCTGCAGTCACAGCACAGATTATACAGCACTGTGCTTTGAACAGGAAGATACAATTTCCTTCTTATACCATTTACCTCTTCCATTGTTTGATTGTAATGAAAGTAAGTTCCCGCTTTAAAAGTGCATAATTCACCCTTAAAACAATACTTGGGATGAAATTTTATATGCAACATTCTGGGCAGGGAACAGACATGCGTTGCTTTGTATGGTGCTTTGCAGGTCTGTGCAAAAGCAAGCTAGGCATTTTCGTGTTCATACTTTCTGTTTATCTCTACCAAAAAAAAACCCAACCTGCTTTTTTCAGCAACATAATACATGAACGAGGGGGAAATCTTTTTTTAAATGCTGAGGGGTTTATGCCAAGGACATAAGTTTAAAAAAAAATCAGTAAATTACGTGCAAACTTGTTCCCATTAGATCTAGTATAAAGAAGAGAATTTTAGTGTATATATAGTCTTAATTACAGTCCTTTAGCAACTGACTGAAGTAGTGACTGTGCAATAACTATTTTACTGCTTATGGAGATTTGAAATGGACTCAACACAACAAGAGTTCATGTACTGTTGGATCTTTTTCCTCTTACACTTTAATGACTGGTTCAGTGTTTAATTGAGAAAATATTGTTATTTTTAAGGCTGTTGCATAATAAAGAAAAATTTAAGAAGGAGCCAGTCACACAAGGTGTTGAGATATCAACCTATCCTGACTTCAGAGATGGTTGACCATGTTCACCACTTCCCGGAAGGAACTCCTCTTACATGATTTCAGTTACTTTTTCTATAAAGCTCTCAAGCATTTGCTTATTCCTTTGCTGAATCTGGGCCCTGGCCCATTGCATTCCCAGGCGTGGAAGCATCTGATTCATACATTAAATTCAACTTTTTCTGCAGGCAAAACCAGACCCTTGTAAGTACTTTTGTACATGTGAATTCTGTTTGAAACAGGAAAATTATTTCCAGGAGATTTTTCCGTGAGGTACTTCTTTCTAATAGCTACTGGCCTGAAGAATATGTAAGTCAGAGACATCATCCACCCTGCTCCCTTAAAATTTCTTTCTGTTATCCGATACCTCTAGCTCTTCCTGAAGGAATCTTTCCTCTGGGTTCCTCTCTCACTGACTCTTCCCCTCTTTGTCTGTCATTCCCTACTCCGTAACTTCTTCTTACTTGGGTCTTGGCCAGCTTGCTCCGCTATGATCTTCTACTTTCTCTTTCATCCTCATCCCAGACTGACTCTGACTCTGTGACTGCAAATCCACTGACAGCTATTAAATATACAGCAATGCAAATCAAATCCCACGAGGAAAGCCCAGCTAATTATGTGCTGACTCCCTTGCTGGTACCAAGACTCGGTTGCTCTCATCAATCATCCCCAGGACTCTACTGACTATCAGAGCCTGTTGTGTGTTAGTGACTCTCCTCCATGCCCTCTTTGCACACTATTCAGTCTCTTTCTTAAACCTCTTAGTAATTTGCTGAAATCTTCCTTTTGAACATTGGAAGATTCATGGATCCACTATTATCTTGAGCCAAGATGCAGAAGTTCAGCTTGATTTACCTTCAAACTTCCTTGGTCTGTTTTAAATCTACTGATGCACTCTCCATCCTCTGTAGTTTCTCATTTCACTGTTAAATCCTTGGATCATTTGGAGGCTTTCCCTTGTCTTCAAATGCTGCAAGGTTTCTTGTGCACTTCAGGGCATTTGGTTATCATGTTGTTTTGCCTCATTTCTGCCCATTTTGGCTAAAATGCTCTTTCATTCTGATTCTTTTTCTGTTTCTTGCCTTCAGTCCAGGCTCCACAGGACAGAAGAAGATTAATTGTTTCTCCTGTGTAACAAGTGGTCAGACCCACGTAGAGCCAAAGATGTAAACTGTGAGGGTTCAATTTGTATTAGGCAAAGTCAAGGCAGCTGCTCATGGGAGCTCTTGGGAAACTTCCCCAAAGACAGCAGCATCCTAAAGCCGGTGTCTGCGGCTCAGGGTCAGGCTGCTAGGAGCCTGCTGCTCCTTGCCCAGGCAGACACTGTATGCCCAGGCAGATGTGCAGCCCTGGGTGATCCAAGAAGGCTGTCCCAGGGCTGGTGACACCAGGATCTCAGTGCCTGTGGGTCCAGGGTGGGCACACCATGCCATGTGCAGATGCTTTGCTGCAGAGCAGCTACAGGAGCACTAGAGACTCCCACAGTCCCGCCTGGGTTTTCTGAGCTGCCCACCGAGGTGTAACACATGGGGCCAGCCCCAAGTTTTGTCTGTTCCCCTCGCAGCGGTAGAAATAAAATGGGCATGGTATGGCCTGGAGTGAATTACTGGGTATTATTACTGGGTACTGAAATACCATGCCCACTGATTGGATAACGACATTGTCTCGGAATTTCTAGTTCAATGGAAGTTTTTTGGTTTCCATCATAAGCAAAATATTATTATTCAAATCTTGTACACAACAGAATACTCTCTTTTTTAGTGACTTTTAATTGTCATTCCAAGTGTCAGCTGTTACATTTCTACTGTACATATTAGTGTAGAGGTATTACATTTTAATTCCAACAGTTACTGAAAAATCTTTTTTTTTTTTTAATCTTTTCACAATCTGTTGTTATCTTCATACATTTTAACAGGTAGACATTGTGACATTGATGGACATTTATGGATGGCTGATGAATTCTGCTTGATATTATTAAACAGTTGCTAATATATAAATTGTGTTAATGCTAATACCAGTATACATCTTTTGGCAAAGCCTTTGTCAGGCCAAGTGATAAGAATTAGGTCATTAAATCTTGAAAGATGACAATAAAATCAAAGAAAAATATGGAAGAAAATATCCCTCCTGATGAAATCTCTCTCATAAGTCATTAGAGATGGCAGGAGTTTGTATAAATGCAGTTGCGACTTTTAAGCTTGCAACAGTCAAAGACAACCTTAAAGAATCATAGAATCATTTAGGTTGGA
>NW_009222629.1:0-12502 GCF_000690835.1 Fulmarus glacialis
AGGAGAATGCCGTGGGAGACAGTGAATGAATCTATATCATTCTAAATGGCAGTGTGTACTAATATGTCCATTTTATTGGTGCTCACTCAAAAAATACCGCTCCTATGGAAGTGACTTTGATGTGCCGTCCTAGAAGCAGGATTCTAGTCTCACCTCTGAGCAGGGGAATGATTCTGTGAAGACTTCTCATCGTATCAAAATGAAAGAGAGAAAATGGGATGTTCCCCTTGTGCCCTTCCTGCAGGCTTCCAGCTCAGGTTTCCCTCCCTCAATTCAAAAAGGATTGTTGCAGTTAAAATGTCTGATCTGAACTGCAAGCTGCACGTCTAGGTCTAACCAATGCAAATGGAATGTAAAAAAGAAAGAGAAACAACTTGCCACAAGCTTTACTGCACAACCCATTTTTAGAAGCTTGTAAATTTAGCCACAACTAAGCATTACTAGGGACAACAAATGGCATCTCTATGTGATCACCCTATTATGAACTAATTTCTACTTCATGCAGAAAGGCACAAGAACTTTTCGATGGAACAGGGAAAAAATTAAATACACTACTGTAATTCTCTTTTTTTCATCCAAGAGAGAATTAGAACTTTCTTTGTGACTGGAAAGATCATAAACAATGGTTGGCACAATCCAACACAAATGATTTCAGCCAACCTATTGCAATTTGGAAAAGCAGGTCAACTGGAAACAAAGACATCTACCAAAGCACTAGATAAATCTGGTTGCACTACTTGTTTATTTAGGTTGATCCACATTAGAACAGCATTCAAAATACTACAGTGAAACGTGAGTATCCAGCTCAAACGAAGAAAAAACTAATGACACAGCCCATGAACAAGTTAGTGTGAGTAAAACCAGGCTTGGGAATTGCGTGTCAGCTGCTCTGTAGTTACTGCTTGGGTGCACATTCCCATAACGATTAACTACAAATAATTCAGGAGGGTTTCTTCCTCTTCTTACCAGGAGTACACAGAGTGTGTTACTATGCAGCACCTGGCTTGCTATACTATGAATGACAGTTGAGCACAAACTCCCCTTAGAAACTCCTCAATACGGTAACAAGAAAGCAAACAAGCAATAAAAATCATATTGCATCACATCATTTTTGAAAAATATAGTTTTACTTGCCACACAGCATCAGAATGAGTATTTTTGCAAGGAAACGCTTTTGCCTTTCTCTCCCAGCATTTTATAGAGTTTTTGCTCCCTACAGTACACACACAATGCTGGAAATGCAACTTGAATACAGTACGTACTGTGAGAAAGACTGACACTTGCCTGTTCTAGCCAGACTCCAGACTCCTTATCAGGTTCCCAGATGATCACAGTTTTGTCCATTGACGCAGACAATATCCTCATTGGTTGTTGCATGCTGCCATCTACAGTACAAGGAAAACAATTATCCTACGACCTACGAGAATACTTTCTAAAATAATTTGGTCACACTGAAATCCAAACAGGCTAAGAAAACTGTTCAGCATCAGAGACGTGCAATGCAGTACTTAAATGCCAGATTTAACAGGCTCTACGTTCTTGCCAGGCATTCATTAGGAGGTATTGTATTTTTCAGCCATAATCTCCCAAAGGATATGTAAAACACGTACATGAGAACAACCATATTTTACTGTTTATTCACTCCAAATTGATATTGAAACAAATGTAATTTGGAGGGAAAATTAGAGCTTCAGAGACACTGCATAGCAGTTCTCAGTTCTATTCCTCAAATAAATTTTTACCGAGAGATTTAGAGTTTAAAACAAAATAATCTCCATGCCAGTATTCACTGTTTTTTTTTCCCCAAAGTGTTAGATTCACTACAGACTTCAATAGATTCTACTGTAATACATAGAATAGTAAGGACTGCTCCCCAAAATGCAGTGAAACACTCCAGACAACCGCCCAACACAGCCAGAATGGGAAAGAGGGAACTGGTTCATCAAGCCAGTTGCAAAGCCCGTAGGAGAACCACTGAGGAACCTTTCTTGAGAATAGAAACATTGGTGGGTATCTCATGAGGTGGTACCTTATGTCAGCACCAGACCCCCTACCTTCTGCATTGAGAATACATCTCTCAGATCAGTCTGCCTCTACTGAAGAAGAAAATCTATTTTGAGGAACCCAAGATTGGGCAGGCCACAGAATGCAAGCATCTGCACATATGCAGAAGCATGATGTAAGACACCTGGAAAACTTCATGGTCTAACAGGACAGTTTTTCAGATTGCAGTGCAAGACTTACATGCCTATACTGCATCTAAACCTTGCTTTAACAGGCAAAATCTTTTTAAGAGTTAAAGAACAGATAATCAAGCCAATATTTCTAAAGCAAGTCCTGTGTCTTTCACTACAGGTATTTTGACGTTCTAATTGCACTGTATTGTCCAAGTGTTATATATACACTGGCAAAGCTGTGCTCTGTACTGGTGAAGTCACCTGCCATCAGTAACTCTAAAACATCTCAAAAAAAAAAGGCACCTTTGCCAATACAAATACACAAGGCATTCTGATTGTGCAGGCATGTCAAACCAAGAATCTCCTTCCCTTATACGCCAGACAGACACACACCAGCAAATCAGTACTGCAAACAAGGCTGTCAGAATATAAGGATTTAAAAAGAAAGACAAAGACTAGGGCAAAATGCAAAATTAAAATGTAAATAATTTTTTCAATGAGAGTCTGCATTAATGCCTTAAAGCAACATGCTAGAGAAAACTGATACTCAAGGAATCCCTAGCATGTTATATTAATGCACAGAAGACTGAAGATTAATCTTCTGAATGTTGCTATTTGTTCCTTTCTACTCCAAGAAAAAGGAAGGAGTGCTCTTGAGTTAATGCTTACCTTCCGAAGAACAGACATTTCAAATACATGTATCAAGGTAAACTATTAGAGCTATTAATTCATACTGATTAAACTAATTTGTACTCCATAAACAATAAATCAATTACAAAAAAGCCAGTACAGCTCAGTTATTTTATTTCATTCCTTAAAGAAAACACGAGTAAAAGGCAACATCCATTTACTTATAAAACATTATTTGCAGAACTTAAAACATTTTCATAGTCCACAGTGACAAGTGAACACGCAAACACAATACAAAGACATGTAACAGTACTCTATGTATACAACACTTAACATAACTGCTAAGTGTTTGGTATCTTTTTACCTTTGGAAAATGAAGGTTGCCAGTGAACTGCATACACCCAGTTTTCATGACCAGCCAACACCGACTCCAAAGTAATTGCATATGTTGTATCAATATCTACCACAAATCAGAGAAAAGCACATTTCTTTCTAAAAGCCAAGAAAGACCAGGTCATTTCTGGTATTTTCAGTGAAAAAAAAAAATCAACTGCTTTCATCATTACCAATATCTCAATAGCCTATTGAGATTGAACAGCTCCTTGAAAACCTACTTTGCCACAAGCCCTGAGTACCCTGAGATTGACGCTAAGAGGTCAGCCTATTGCCTCAGAGAGGCATCACAGAATTCCTGGAGAACTCTCAAGCAATTTTGAAATAAACTCTCTGACATTGGCTCTACCCATACTCTTAAGCATATTTACATCTCCAAATGACTGTAAATACATGCATCAAGATATTTCAAACAATGAATCAGGATTTGCAGCAAGTAACATGAGCACTTCTTAGACATAACATCATACAAACTTCATTTTATTACCTAAGTTGCCTAATAATTTACCCCACAATGTCAGCATTGCGAGCCTCTGATGTTACAGTACTCAAACAGTATGTTAAATAACCATAAAGTAAGCCTGCACACACCCATCTGTTCTCTCCAGTACTTGTCTAAGGTTTAACCTCTTAATGCATTGAATTTGAAAGAAAATTAAAGGTATGCTATTAAACTGGAGGAGAACTGCACAACAGCGTACCTCCCACAGACAAATGTATCTCCTATGTACTGCATTTGGAATATGTGTAACAACACATGTTGATATTAAGCTCTCTCACTGTTTTACCATTTTTTGTAACACAACATTAACTTTACACAGTCATGGCTTTAAAACAGTAACTCCACTTTTTCTAACAGCTGAATAAAAATAATGCAGTCAAACTGGTCTCAAATTCTTTTAATACAAGAAACAAGCCAAATTAGATGGTAACCACCCCGTTAGCTCCCCTGAAACCACAAACAGATACACAAGTGAAAAGTTGCGCAACAGAATTTTACAGCTGTTACCTACCTTTGACAGTAAAAACATTCTCTTTCAGTCTTATGGAATCATCTTCAGTTTCTGGAATTTGCTTTGATTTTGTACACACTTTCCAAATTCTTATCAAACAATCCTGAGCACAGCTTGCTAAGAAAAGGTCTTCACCTATTTGGTTTAAAACACAAAATAAAAATAATTAGAGCCATGTTTTCATTGCTTTTTCACTGCAACCACCGCCATGACTAACCTATCATCTTTCAAAGCATGCACTACAGTATTATCCTAATTTTTCCTATAGTACACAGTATCATAAACTGCTGTTTTATTTCAACATCAACTCACTGTCCCATTTCAAACTCTCTACTAGTTTATAACACACTGAATATGGACATTTCCCTGCTTATAAGGCATGGAAGACATGGTAAATACTGTACATATTGTACATATACTTCCCTACTACTTACGGCATTCGCTCTCAAAATTCTGACAGCCTCAATACTCTTCAAGAACTTCTTTCCTCCTCCTCTTTCTTCAGGATTGTAGCATCCTCTAATTCCTTTTATCTTATTTTTGCCATTGCAAGAACTATTTGATTAGTTAATGCCTGAATAGGTTCTCCTCTTAATCTCGTACTCTTTAAAAAAAAAAAAAGGGGGTGGGGGAGAAAAGTACTATTTCCTCCTACTTTCCCCCCTTTGAAAAAGCAGACAATTCTTACTCACTCAGATACAGACATTTGCATATGGAAAAAGACAAGCTGCTAAAACTCCTGTTTGTTTGCATTTAGGTACCAGTCAGGTAAACATACTTGAAGCAAGCAAAACAAAATGAGGGATGAGAGTGTTCTGTATCAATCCTACTGTAGCCATAATTTTGATAACTAAAATATAACTGTAGTATAGGTTCAACAATTCTTATGATTTAACAGGACACAAAGTTCCATCTTGATTTTTAATATTTGTACCACCACCTCAAGGAGGGGAGAAAAAAAAAAAAAATCACAACCACAAGAGCTTAGGCACTACAGTGCATCAAAGCCATCTGTTGGAGGGATAAAACAGTAGTACTGTCATTAAACCAGTATTCCACTTTACTTCATCTTTCATACTAACCACAGACTGCCCATTCAATGCCTCTTATCCAATCTTCATGGCCAGGGAGTATTAAAGTTTTCTGAAACTGAATAAAAATTCCCGTTACATCATAGAAATGCACTTAATTACCATGAACATATCAGCAATTAGCTTTGGATTTTCAAGTCTTTTATATTTACAGCTTCTATTCTTTGAAACTGGAAAAATAAGCTGCTACTAAGGATTGTAATTTACTGATAGATTCTAAATAGATGTATTCTGTTCTAAAACTGCATCAATTTAAAGCTTCTTGCAGATATATACAGTCATTATTTTTAAATGATTCATTCAAAGTTTTTATTATCACCTAGGTTATATTACAAGTATTTTAATCTGTCATTCTTTTCGTTTTTACAGATTTTTGTTTCTATAATCTCGTATTTCTCCTTCTCTATTTCAGTCTTCCCCTTGGTCCTCACTGGATACTTAAGAAGTTACAGTACCAACAGTTAAATTTAACAAAAGCTCATGGTCCGACTCACCTCCTTCACAGGCTTTCCCATGCCTCTTAACTAATCTCTGAACATTTTTTTATAGCAGCAATCTGGTCTCTCTTCTTTTAGGCAAAGAATAAAGCTGTTCTGTAGGTAGCAGAACTAATGAAGCCAGGTTGTCTGTGGACATGCCCAGCACACTCTGCACAACGAACTCTGCCCACACTTTGGGTACATGTCCTTCAGGACCAAGCTGGTAGTATTGTTTGGCAAATTTGGCAACAGAGGTCCAAGTCGTCTCAGTTTTTTTCCACCGGACACCAGATGTGATACCCCTCCTCTATCCAGCTGTTAATCTCATCAAATTAGAAAGAGCTCAAATTATCTTTGAGTCTCTTATTCCACTTTTCAGTTAGGCCAAATTATTTGGGGGAAACATAGTCAAACATGCACCGCAAAATCTTCTCATAGAAACCAAGCTCAACATATAAATGATTAGTTTTAAAGCTCTATTTTGATCCTCTGGTTTACTTACTTCCCCTCCATAGACCAGTAATATCTCAAGCAGGAAGACATATAATGGTTTCTGAAAGATTTTTCCCTGGGTACTTTTATAAATCAATACTCTCTTTCAAGAACTCAGAAAAGCAAAGAGTTCATTTTCTCTCTACTGCTTAACACAGTAAGGGATCTCTGGGTAGAGAGTCTTAAAGGATTTGAAGCCTGCCCACTCAATTTCAAAAACCAAGCAGTTTTTATGAATAAATATATTTCAACTGTAAAATTAATGAGTTCACCAAAAGGCAGCCTGAATCAGCTAACTGAAGATGCCTCATCCTCCCTCAGAGTATAATAATGCCCCCCAAGTTTCATTAGAACGTCCCAATATGAACTTACATTCTACCTTTGGGTCCACACAATCTTTTTTAGGTTGTTAACTAAGGAAAGAGGTTTCCAAGAGTCACAATTAACAGGACAGAGCTGCAGGCCCTTACCAGTGAGGGAATGACACAGAAGTTTAGATTATAATGACTCTTCTACGCTCAGTTTTAGTAAAAAATGGCAGGACAACAGTAACACTTCCTTCAAATACCTTTAAAAGTACTACAGAAGCCATAAAAAAAGGTGTCAGCAGATCTGAGGGAACCTGACTAAAGAGGAGAACCTCCCTTCAGCAGCTAGGAAGGAATTTATGTCAGAAGGCTCACAAGGATGTTTTCATTCTGTTAATAGCTGTAATGCACTACACAGGCACCTTTACTCCACATGGAATCAAATTTGGGCTCTTCTCTTTGAGGTCTGTATGGTCTACTTAGTTAAAAGAGATGTTCTGGAAAGTTAAGACAGACACCAACCAGAAGTTCCCAGCTCATCTGAAAAAGAGAGACTCTGAACGCCAACTCTGCCAGGACAGCTGGTGAAAATACTTCCTAAAACTGAAGGTGTAAAAAATAACACTTAAAATAAGAGAAAATTCCTCACCCCTTGTATGAATAAAATTTCCTACCTCCAAAAAAAGACAGCACCATAAACTTGCTTATGAGGCTGAAGATGGTGCTTATTTATTCCAGCTACCTTCCTTTACCCTCCACAGACTGACTGCATTTAAGAATGGCTAAGAATGTTGTTATACTCAAAAGTTTGGTCAACAACTCGCAAAATACGTTATGTTTCTCTGAACATTTTTAGCAGTCAAACTGCATATTACTTGTTAATCTGAACCATACAAGAAAAGTTCCAGATTTTGAATGAGGAAAATCAACTGCACAGCCCCTGAGATAAAAGTTTTTCTTTAGCACACTGAGAATCACGAGTGGCATTCTGCCATTGCTAATTCCCAGAGAATCATTAAACTGATTTAACTCATGAGCTACATAGTGGGGGGGAGGGGGGAAGCTAAGAAAGCGACCCTTCTTTCCCGCTTGGTGGTCAAGAAATCACTGAACATAGCCGATAAAGGATGAAGTATTTATTTTATTGATGCCAAAAAAAAAAAAAATAATCTTATTGTATATGGCAGCGTGAACAGGCAAAACTATCTATAAAGTAGCTTTTACCTCTCTCAAAAAGCAAAAAAGAGTATCTATTCTTTAATCTCTAAGGGGACTCTGAAGGAATCCAGAAGCCTAAGTGGTTCTCACACGTCAGTTTCAATGGGGGTTTCTGAATGTTAGGTTCACTGGTGCACTGGGGCGGTGTTTGTGGTTTGAGGGGGTTTTTTAAGGGACTGATAAAGAAGTGACATTGACTTCTGTTTTGGAAAACAGTCATTCAACACATGATTTAGAGTCTAACAAAACTTCTGAACATATGCAAGAAAGGAAAGAATGTCTTTCTGATGCTCCAAAGGAACATTTATCTGTATGAAAAACTAAAGAGTGCCAGCTCCCAAACAATACATGAAAAATGCGTGCGCTTTTAGAAGATCAGATACTCCTTCAAATACTTCTTTCGACATTCACAAGCATTCATCACAAAGGGTGTACTTAGCAACAAACATACAATTCCACAGATAGAAATCATATCAGTTTTATTATAAGAATTTATAGACTGAAAGTAACATCATTTCCATATGAACCATTCAATGCATAAAAGACAGCCATAGCTATTTTATATCAGTGGGAATAGAAACACAGGCTATCTTCACACAGGGAAAAAATAAGGAAAACCTAACACTTTTATGCACTGAAATCAACTTCAACATTCTGTATGTGCATTTCATCATTACCTAGAAAAATGGATGAACTATTTGAACAGAGATAGTACTTATTGAACAACCTCAGAAAAATCAGCAGCACATATTAAAAGAAAAAAAGCAGAACTGAGTAATGTTCTGAGTAAGAGACAAAAACTGTAATTACCTGACCATTCTGCTGTATAAACAAACTTATTTTGCAGTCATCACCTCCGCAAGCCAGTATTGGTACTGGAAAGGGAAAAAAAAGTCTTCATTACTCGAGTTACAAAATCGAATATTCTAGGACACGAAAAATTATATAAATGATATAAAAATCAATATAGTATCAATAAACATATTAATACAGACAGGCAAGCATGACTCCACTTTTTTATGTTTTCTAAATTAGACACCTAATACTAGTATCTCAAGAACACAAAGCTCATAAGTTATTTTGGCATGTAAATAATATCTACAAATACTTAAGATGCTAAAGAGTAGTTTCCTTCAAGCTCACATATCTGTAGGAAGTTCAAGTATTAGAGATTTTTAATTAATTATGCTTATTTTATTGATATCAACAGGCATTTGCTCTAAATACAAAAAGAGCAAGCAGCAAAACAAAATGACTCAGAACTAATACAGTTCAAGTTCCTAAATCAACCAGAATAAGTATAAAGATGAAGTTAGCATAATTATTATATAGGAAATAAAGAGACAGACCAAAAAAGGAAAACAGACCACCACTCACTGTACACACGGATATGAAAGCAATTAACCTTATTATACACCTACTCAAGTTTACTTCTACGAGCTGTCTTGAAAGTGCGCAAAAAACATAGGTCTATTGAATCAAACCAAAGTTACGTCTAAGGGGAAAACAAAAGAAGTTAGGCAGTGTATTAGTTCATCTCTCCCACAGAAGATGATGGGGAAAAATAGTCAACCCTTACTCCACTCTTTTTGGGTTATAAGGATGAAGTAGTACTGCTAGGGACCAAAATAGTAAAAGACAAGGCATTGATTAGAAAACTATGAAGAAGTAAGTTATCAGGGCTAGACATTCGCATTTCTCAAGTCTGGGTAGAAAACAAAATACTAAATTTCACTAAAATCAACTACTTTGTTTAAAAAACCTAATTAACAAGATTATTTTATTATGGATAAACCAAAAATCAACTTGAATATTCATAATAAGTTTATGCTCTATGCTAATTTCCTCCTTCTGCCTCTACCAAATCTGTGCCTAGTTATTTGCTGCTCCTCTCACACTTCTAAGTCACATTTCACCTTCTTACACCTCCATCACTTGCTGCTTCTCACCAACCTAAGTCACATTTCACCTCCATCTCCTCCTTGCCTTACACGGGACCAAAAAAGACTGCTTTGGACTGGAGGTAATGAGCTGTTTGGAAAGAAGACCTGGTCTTCGGGTCCACGGAAACTGGGCAAGAGTGAGGTTTTTCCCCACAAAATACGATACAATGCATTTTCTTGGAGCCTGTACCATCCTTTCCTGAGAAATACATTTTATGGGCCATTACAGTAATTACATACCTACTCAATGGAATAAAAGTTTGACTAATAAAAACAAGAAGAGAATTATGATCTAGTTGCTGTATCAGACAAATGCAAATGCTTTCACTTGGAAAGTTCTATCAAGTAGTATATAACTGGCAAAAACAGACTATTACATAGGTTTTTTTACACTAAATGCTCTAGAGTAATAGAATTTGGATCTGATTGAGATAAAGTCTTGCACAGGAAATAGAAAAATAAGAGAGTTGGAAACTGTGGACCAATTGCAATGGGGACAATACAATCGGCAAAGCTTTTTCAAGTTCACTCGCTCTCTTTTTCACCTGTTGCAATTCAGTTCTGAGGAGACAATTCTTATTTGTCAGAGGCCAAGCTATGGCACCACAATTACCCAGGTGGTAGGAAGAATCACAGTATATGACAAAAGAGCTGATTAAGATCTGTAAAATAGTAAATCCTATTCCCAGTATTTTAGAAGCAGAGTTGCTGCAGCTATTGCAAGGCAAAAAAAACGAACTAAACAAAATAGTAGGAATCTTTTCTTCAAGACTCAGAAAACAACTGTAAAGAAACTCCTTAACTAAGAGGCTGCCAGTAAAGTGCTTAAGCGACACTCCAGCTGACCGAACTAAACAAAACAGTAGGAAGCTTTTCTTCAAGACTCAGAAAACAACTATAAAGAAACTCCTTAACTAAGAGGCTTAAAAGTAAAGTGCTTAAGCGACACTCCAGCTGAAAATGATTGCTCAGGTTTTTATAAGCAGTCTATTGGCTTTCCCCATTAGACTTCTTCACAAAAATGGTTCTTAACTTTTTTCTTTTTTTTAATCTTTTATTTACAAGGACAATCAGTTAAAATACTAGGCATCACGAACAATGTCTTTCGAAAATTAAAGCATCCAATATGTATGAATCAATTTTCAATGCGAGCTTTAAGTTTCTTTGCTTGGTGAAATTAGAGGTTACTGTAAATGTTCAGCAGAGAAGTTTACGACTTTCAGAAAAGTAATTCTGTATTTAAATCCTGACTTAAGAACTGCAGATTGTCCTCAAGAGAAAAGCTTCTTTAAACCTTAATAAAGCTGCCAACATAGCCTTCATAAAGATTTCAGAACAACTTCTAAAGTTATCATAGATCATTTTTCCCTGAAGCTCATTAAAATTCAAAATTGCCATTACAGATTGATGTTCCTGACAAAATGATGAACACTGAGATTTTTAATAATATATTTTAAGCTACTTTATTTAGATTTCAGAATTAACATACTCCTCTGAACAAAAACAGTTCAGTTGTATGGACTACTATGTCAGGTTTAGGGAGAAAACACAGAACATGGCTATGCTCTATTAAACGCTCCTTTACAGATTTCTAGAGGAAACATTTCTAACCATACATTTATGGTTCAAAAGCTAAACTCTTTCTTGATAAGTTTAGCAGCACAAATCATTCATATTGGGACTGGCATTCAAAACATAAATGTACAGGATTTTTTTTTAAATTTCCATACAAAACCTATGCAAATAATTTCTCATTTGAAAATAATTTCAGTTCTTCAGAAAAGTAAAGTACCTTTCAGGTTATGAGCACCGTGTTGTTCTGGATAACTCATTTGAATTGGGATGGGAAGAGGCCATAATAAAGGATTGTCCTGCTCTGAATGCAACTCTAAGCAACACTGGGTTTTGGGGACTTTGGGAGATTTTCACAGCAAAACAAAATGCATTTAAAGAAGCTTCAAGCAATCCATGCAATTTTGGTTTCAGAAGCATTTAGTCTTAAGAATTAATATGATAATCTTCATTTAAGGTTTTTCCAACACGATTTGCAACATTAAACAGATGCACTACTTGAGTGTCACAGTGAGAATTTCTTACCTGTACAGTATCATAAATGAAGAAATAATCTATTGCTTTGCAATATGAATTTTATACTCATTAAACTGGCACCACAGACACTTCACTTCTAATGAAAATTCACACTGGAGGTAATGATTTTTATTTACCCTCAAGCCTTGTAACTTCATCTCAACAACCACCTGGTGGTATATTTACAGGAAAAATAGAGAGACAGAGGTTTAAAGTTCTTCAGTGGTGCAGACACTGCTTATGATATCAGACACACTCTGGAAACGGACATTAGCATTTCCAAATGGGATGACGCATCTTAATAGAGCTTTCGTATCTCCCAGAATTATCACAAGCCAAAGAATAAAATAAGTCTCTGTATAACTGCTCTGGAGGCAGACAATCAAACAATACATCAGCACAGAACACATGCAGCGAATAGCTGAAAACTCCAGATAGAGTAAGAAACTTTAGTACTTTTTCTCTTGGGAGCCTGGCACTCCTCCATACAGCTCAATGATACTTAAACACAAACCTAACTCAACATATGTATCTGGCTTGTACTGCACTAGAGGACACATTTAGTTTAAAAAAAATACCTTCTACAGATTTGCAACAGACTAGAAAATCTGAACATTTACGTTAACAGAAAACTGTATAAACCAACATCAACACGTGGCTTAGGGGCTGG
>NW_009222630.1:0-306 GCF_000690835.1 Fulmarus glacialis
CGCTCGGCCTCTGCGCCTGCTGCGCCTGCCTGCCCTGCCTCAGCCGGACCCTCCGATGAGCCGGAGCTGCGCCGGGAGGATTTTACAGCAGCTCTCATGGATTTCCCCCCTGTGCCTGTGCAAGAAATGGTGTCGTGAGAGGCTGCTGCTGTCTTGTACTTCTTGCACGACGGTGCAGGGACCATGCGCACCTTGTGCGACGGTGCAGGGACCGTGCACACCTTGTGCAATGGTGCAGGGACCATGCAAATCTTGCACGACGGTGCAGGGCCCGTGCACACCTTGTGCAGGGGCGATGGGACACTT
>NW_009222630.1:524-10799 GCF_000690835.1 Fulmarus glacialis
AGGCTGCTGCTGTCTTGTACTTCTTGCACGACGGTGCAGGGACCATGCGCACCTTGTGCGACGGTGCAGGGACCATGCACACCTTGCGCGATGGTGCAGGGACCATGCACACCTTGTGCAGGGACTGTGCATACCTTGCACGGCAGCGTGGGGACCACACACACCTTGCACGATGGCACAGGGACCATACACAGCTTGTGTGGCAGCATGGGGACCGTGCACACCTTGCATAACGGCATGGAGAACACACTTGGACTGCAGGACAGGCACCCAGAGCACTGCAGCACCCATCAGGGAGAAGCACTTTTAATACTATGAAACCTAACTTAAAAATTTTAATGTTTCTTTTTTTTTTTTTTTTATTTAAAGGAGAGGGAAAAAAAAAGCCTATTGAAGTTTTTGGCGCATTTGTTGTTATATGTGAGAGGACTTGAGGGCTCAGTGCCACCACGGAGCAGTGTGAAGGCTCCTCCACCACATCTGAACCTTTATTCTCCACACTTTCTCCAATTTCTGCTTCCTGGGCATTTTTTACGTGCGTTAATGTCGCGTTTTCGCCGTTGTTTGTTCGTACACAGGTGTTCAGGTTTGGGATGGGTGGCTGGGTGTCCCCCTTAGCCCACCCTGCGGTGTGACACCGGGAGGGTTTATGCAATCGATGCAGTTTTGGGGGGATGCAGGAGACGGGCTCTTACTTCAACCCGCACATTGCCAAACCTGCTAATACCACACGTGCGCTGGAAACGCGGTGTGACCGTTTCCTCCGGTCCGCGCAATGCCACCTGAATGTCCCAAAGCCTCTCAAATTCGGGACGTGGCAGCAGAACCGGGGCTGGTTAAGTTCCTCGGGAACCCTTCGTGGAAGGTCCCTTTGTGTCCTGGCAGTTTCTGGGGTCAGGTCCCAGCTGCCTCGGCCACCCTTAGGTTGATCTTTGTCTTCTGGCTGAGCCTTAATAAATCAATTTCTCAATAACCTCTTGAGTGTGGATGGGTGAGTTATTTCTTTGCAGCAGTTAGCCCAAATTTAACGAAGAGCAGAAATGGAATGACTTCTTGGTGTGTCTATTGGGTTACATTCTTATGAATCTAGAAAACGTAATTTTCAGGCTGATGAGTGCACCTCTTTTCCCTAGATGGGTGTTTTCTCTTGACCTGGAAGACTCCCAGCATCAGGAATGTCCATCCTTGCGAGAGCGGTGGGGCCCCGGGCAGCCAGGCTGAGCGGTCTCTGCTCCCGCTGCTTTCTCCTTCTTTTTTTGTTTGTGAGGTCTAAACGGATATTACTTTTTCATTCAAAACTTGACGAATGGAAGTTACCTCTTTCTTTAATTTTCATTTACAAAACCCACAACTTTTTATCTGAGAGAAGAAATGGTCTTTTTTCTATAGAAAATTAACTGTAATGGAAATCCAGGATGGCAAGCGCAGCAAGGGTTTGTGATTTAAACACGATGGAATTTTGTGTTTCTCTTTTCCCTGCAATTTGTAGAAAGCAGAAGTCAAACAGCACCGCTGCCGTGGGAGCGTCGGGAGGCACGCGTATGGGTGATGGAAGGATGTAGCTGGGACGTCTCCACATCCCGGGATGCTTCCACTGCCCAGCCGCCCCGAGAGCTGCATCCTCCTTTCCCCAACACGTCATTCCCAGGCAGCGCTAAGAAACCCACCAAAACCGCAGCGTTTTGTGGCTGGACCATAATTTTGGTGTTCCTTCCCGGTGCTGAGGCTGGGGACGTGCTTGGCTCAGGGCTGAGCTCCCGTAACCGCTGGAGCACGCTCCGAGCACCGTGCGGCGGGGAAGGAGGGGGAATCCCGGGAAGTGAAGCAAGCAAACTGTTGCGGAGCTGCCCGTGAAGGAGGCCAGAGATTGAGCTCGTTGCTAAAGACTAGATGCAATCATGTAATTAAAGCTGATATGCAAATGCGAACACACAAGGAGAGCAAATGCAACCCTAACTGCACTGAGTTTGGGCTCAGCATCCCAAACCACGTTCGGGATGGGACGAAGATGGGAATAACGATTTTGTCAACAAAGCTTCCTGGAGAAGCGGCCTTCTCTTGGTTCATTCCTCTCCTGTTTGTCCAATAACCCCAGAGGAAGTTTCCCAAAGTGGAAATCAAATAAAGGCAGCAAGCAGAAGGACGAGCTTTATTCGCGCTTGCCGTGCTACGGTGCGGTGCCGCGGTGGCTCCTGCTCCCATCCAGCCCCTCCAGCGCGGGGCAGGGACCCCCCGCCCTGTCCCACCCCATGCGCCCAGACCGTGGGAAACACCCTCTCCACCTTATACTAAAAAACAAGTTTGATGTGCAGTGGCAAAAGCAGCCGCCTGGGAAGCACTGAAGACTATTTACAGGACCTGCAGAGAAGGGAAAAACCTCAGCGGGGTAGGGCAGGTGGCAAATCCAAATGTAGCGTAACTGGTATGTAACCAGGCTCCGTGCAACGCCAGCAGGGCTCCGTGCAAACCGCCTCGCTGCAGAGAGGTCTCTCTCTCTCGGGAGAGCCCTGGCCGAGCCCTGGCGCGGGTCGCTGGGCAGCACCCAGCGCCGGCAGCCCTGCAGAACTGGTTGAGCTGCTCAGTAAATCATTATCCATAAAGCGCAGGAAAAAACACTGTGTTATCGTCAGTGTTTCCAGCCAGGGCACGTTCACGGGGGTTTTCAGGGAGGCGAACCTCCTCCGGAGCCCGGCGCGGAGGTGATGGTCCCCGAGCGCCGGCTCCGTTGCTGGTGGGGCTGCAGCTTTCTCGGCCGGCGGCAGCAGCCGGTGGCACGCTCCTTCTTGTGTGCAGGATTAAGAAGAAAGTAGCCCTGATTTGTGTTACCAGGACAGGTGAGAAGTTAAAGAAGTAGGAGAAGAAGAGGAGAAACTTTGCACCTCGGAGCAGATCTTTCCACCGATGGCTTCAGCGGTTCATGAGTTGATTCATCAGGTTTTTTTCTGATGCTTGGTTGCCTTTCATTAATTATTGGCCTCAGATGGAGACCGATTACTGAATAGCGAAGTAATTAATAATATTGTCATGTGGGCATGAACATTTGACAGGATAGGGAAGTTTCCTCCTTCTTCTGAGTAAAGGTTGGGACTTCATTTGGAGCACGTTAGCTTTATGAATATTCCTGGAGATGATGAAGCCAAGGTGGAGGACCTGCTTTAATGATTCAAAGAATATACATGAGAGGGCTGTTTTAATTATTTCCCAAATGAGCATCATAAATTTAGGAAGTTCACATTTAAGGGGAAAATTAAGAGAAAGCCAAACATGTTAAGTTAAAATCAGGCTACCAAACCCCTTAGCTCTGTTCTGTAACGACATGCTCAGAATGAGATTCATTAAAAAAGGAACTTTTTAGTAAAATGCGTTAAAAGGAGCTGGCTTAAAAGCACAAAGCCTTTATAACTGTGCTGGCAGCGCACATTGGTTTTCACTTGCAAAGTCTTTCAGTTGAAGAAATGTCAACGAAAATTTTTCTGAAGAGTGTAAAATCTTTTCCTGGCATTTCGACGAGCAATAATTCCAGAACAATTTAATCACCCTATAGAACATTTTTTTTGAGGCGAGGTAGATTACTACAGTTTAGCAGTCTGTCGTTCCTGCTCAGAGACCCCGGGCGGACTCGTGCATTCCAGTTCAAACACTGAATTTTTATCCCTTCAACACGGCTGATTTTTCATGTCACAACAAATACCCCCCCGAACAGAATAATTTCTTGTAAATGCAGGTTTTTAAAAGCCTCCTGAATGGTGCATAGGAACCAAGTCCCCTGAGTTCTGTTCAATTTGCAGCATCTGTTTGGCCAAACCTCTAGACATACAGGTTTATTGGCAAAAGTGGAGGGGAAAGGTGCATCAGTGTTTAGGACTGTAATTCCATTTTGCTGGACTCCAGTTGCCCTTGAATAACACACCCTGGCACGAGGGCAAGGAGAAATTCTCAATTCAAAATATTTATATATTTTCATTCAAGATGAGAGAGTTTACAAATTATATTTTCATTTTCCTCAGACTATTCCCATTGAAAACTATCACCCAATATTTCCATTTCCAGAAATTTTCCAAAAAGTGGGGTTTTTTGTTCCAAAAGGTTTTGTATACCAAATCATACTTGCTATTTTTGAGTATACTTAATGTCAAATCAGAAATTCATTCTTCTGTGTGGGCTACCAAGTTATTGAGATGCTTCAAAACACTTTTTACATTTCATTCACCAATACACAAATGTGTCAGCAGTTTAAATTGACTTGATTTGTTTTTCCCCAGTTTTTCCTGTATTTTCCAGTGAATCAACAACTCTATTCATAGAGCTCATCACACAGCTTCTGCTGCTGCCTGGCTTTCACAGATGCGGAGATCTGGCTCCCAAGCCTTTCTGCAGGAGTAGGGATGACTGCCAAGAAATTCAGGGGAGCCACTTCTTGCCTTTCTAGCAACAGGTTGGAAACTCCATCCTCATTTTTTATTGGCAAATTGGGCTCGTTTCAGTGTCATTTTGATGCGTGCTTCCACTGGATGTCTTTGGTGTCCCAGCAGCCTGATCTGCATGGGCAGCATGGAGCAGGTCGCATCTCAATTTTAGATCCTTTTTAAGAGCATTTAATAGGCATGAAATAAATTGTGTTTTCCAGTGTTAAAATATTGCTATTGGATTTCCCTGGCAGGGATGAAGTTTAATCTCCGTGCCTCCTCCTGCAGTCAACTTGTGCAAAATCTACCAGAAATAATTTAGGACGAAGCAGTTCACGGTTTTTACAGGGGTCCCTACCTTAGAAAATCCACTCCTTTGGTTTGTTGACCTGCAGCTTTCAGAAGGAGAAGTTTCGATGAAGTTTTCTCCAACAGTGCCTTCTAGTGGGTCTGCAGGGATGTGTTGCTACAACTTACCGGTGTAGAGGGGAGCACTGCCTGTATCAGCATTTCAGACCCAAGTTTGGGGGAATAAGCCAGGCCGTGCACAAAATCGCTTTGATTGACCAGCACCCAGCAGTTCTTCTAGAGAAGAGCAAATCTGAAAAGACTTAAGGAGAGGGAGATACCAAACTCCTGCCGAGGCGGTGCCTGGCCGAGGGCTACGTCCCCGGTGGGAAACAGGGAAAGGAAAGAACACAGCAATCAATAACGCTCACTGCGGTATTCCAGGTGGGGGTTTTGGGCAAAAGGTCAAGTTTAAATGGGGTTTGTGGGGCGAGTGGAGGGGGAATTTGGCAAAGCTCGGACCCAGGGATGCCACTTGTTGTTTATTCTCTCTCCAGTTTGGGGGTGAAAGCCCTTTCTGAGTCCGGACAGGTGACAGCACCACGTCCCCGGGCCCCCGAGCATCCCCGTGGGCACACAGAGTTAACGGTGGTAGTGGTGGTGGGGGTACATGTGGGCGATCGGTAGCAACCCTCTGCCTCTGCCCGGTGAGACCAAAACAATTGTATTTTTTTGTGATTTTCTTTGTATTCAGCGCCTTTTCAGCTTTTTTTTTTTTTTTTAATTAACAATGAACCTTCTTCCCATTCATTTGGTAAAATTGCACCGGCAGAGCCTGAGCAGCTTTGCATGAGAAAGATGCACAATGAGCTGTTGTGAGAGGAGTCACGGAATAATCATCTTGTCAGCGCTGAATTCAGGCACCAGGTCGGGAAAAAATGGACACGTGGAGAGCAGAGTCCTCACGGATCCTTCTTGTGCAATTAAGCCCTGAAACAGGGGGAGCTTCGCCCCGCTCTGTAAGCCCAGGCTGCGGGAGGTGGTCCCCGTGTGGGGCCGGGCATGGGGGACCCGAGGGCTGACCCTGCCTCCACCCAGGTCCAGGAGGTCTCCTGAGGTCCCTGCCCACCCTGCGCTCCCGAACGTGCCCGTCTCCGCGGCTCGGATACGGTTGTTCCCAAGGGGAGACGCTTGGTGCTTCCTGAGCTCCCCAATAAATCCATTTATTACCTATTACAAAATCAGAATAGGGGTATTTTTCTTTATTCTTGTTTTCTTCCGTGTTGCACATTTATTTTGTGTGTCGATCTTGGCATGCAAAGCACATTTTTTCACCATTTTCTGGAGCGAGGCTGTGGCAAGAACATACATTTTTATAATTCTTAGGGAAAAAAATCTCCACAACCCCACTGGCATAAATGATGAACTGAAATCCTTCAACGATTTGAATCCTGATCGCTAACGAACACACAATTTTCGCTTAATTTCCTACACTGTCTTGAAATGGTTGTGTCACCTGTTAATTTTAAGCGATAAAAACAAGCCTTGAATTTACAGCAAGACTTATTTTCGGTTTAAGGTAAGGTGAAGCTCTAAAATCTCGTATTAACAGTAAGTAGGCTGACTAGATTTTTTTTTAATACTGAGGGCAGTGACTTTCGTTCAAGTTACTTGCTCGATACTTCTCATCGGAATGTGTATGTTTGAAATTCTGTATTTTGTGGTTCTTCATCTAAAAGGGCGTCGCCTGTGTTAACAAGAAGGTTGCTCCCACAGGCAACAATGCAGGGCTGAAATATGCATGCTGACAGCCTGTTCCGATCTGTCTGCTTCTTTGTAAAACCAGGGGAATAAATCAAATCTGGGATTTCGACGGGGCAAGGCAGTAGCGGGGACACGCGGAAACCGAGGAGGACGAGATGCTTGCGCCAGCGCAGCCCTGAGCTGCCCTGCTTGGCTCGGGCTGGAGCAAACCATCAGGCAAACAGCCTGACGGGCAGCTGGGACTGGAAATTCCTGTTCACCAGAGCTCGAAGCCTTGTTTGCACAAATCTTTTCGTTTTTCCGAACAGAGACCTAAGAAGTTCTTCGGTGGGGCTAATTTACGGTCTCTGCTAGGGCTGGCAGGGCAAAGTACGCATGGTGGGAGAGAGAGAAAAGGGATTGGTGACACTTTATATACTCACAACTCTCCCGTCACCCCGCTTCCGAATGGAGACGACGGACACGCGTCGCCGTCTGCCAGGATCTCCCATTAGCATCAGATGATGAGACGAGTAGATAATAGCTTCTCCGGGGATGATTTGGTTCTTAACTGCTATTTCTAAAGCTTCAAGACAGGGCCAGAGGAGAGGTTGACATTGTCGCCGGCAATCTGCATTACTGAAGCCCGTGGAGGCTCGGGAGCGCGTCACGCAGGACAGTGGCCGTGGCGCGACGTACACGCGATGGCAATGCCGTGGCTTTTCTTTGAAACGGGGCACAGAGCTGCCTTGGCTGCCCGGGGAGTGCACAATATTAACCAAGGCTTTAAATGGCCCCTAAATCAAAGTTTTGGTGCAATCCTAACTTCACAGGTAGTTTTCCGTTCCGCTTTTCACGACAAAGCAACCCCTCTGGGCTTTGTAATTTGGATCAATGTCTCATTCTCTGAAAATGGGTTTTGGTTTAGTGGTTTTGTCAATCCATATGCAGTCTGGGTAGCCAACCGCTACAAAATTTCCATTAATAATGGAAGTCTTAAATAAAGCCTTTCACTCACTCTGAATAAGTAATTTTTCAGGTTGGATTAACAGTGAGAGAAAAAAAATTGACTATGAATTTCCCTTAGAAAATTGTGTTCCCGTTCCCTGACACTGAACCGCGCAAGGTTTTGGGCAGGTAACCTGGAGCCCCTGTGTCCTGTCCCAGCGTGCGGATGCTTCTTGCTGGAGCCACGTAACAGCATCATCTCTTTGGTGCGGCTGATCGCCGCCGGGGCTGCATCCCTGGTACCCCCGACGAGGCCTCAGCCCATGGCATTCGCGGCATGCGTGGGGCTCCCAGCTCGAGGGGATGCGGTTCTGCTCCCTCCTGCGGGACCAGGCACCCGCTGCCTTTCAGCCCTCTGGAAATTATCCTTTCTAAGGTATCTCCCCTTTTCTGCCCGGGTTTCTTGCCTGCTCTGAACAGAATTCAGATTCAGTGCTTTGCTCCTGGCTTATTTCTACTTGAAACCTCCCTTGGATTTGCTCATCACTGTTTGTACACAACCCGCTTTTTGTCTTTGACGGGTATAAATCAAGTGCAGACAAAGCAGAGTAAATGCCACGGTTCTCGGCTGAACCCCAGTGATTTGCCATTGTAAGTCGTTGCAGAACATTATTGAAAAGAATTCCTATTTATTCACGATACGCTGGAGCAGTGTGAGGAGAAGAAGAAACATCTAACGCGCAATGTTTGCTGGGGGAGCTGCATTGCATCAGCTGCTTTTTGGGTTTAATTAAAGGATCAGAGCTCCTTTCCGTCTGAGCTCTTTTTTTGAAGTATACAGGAGCTGCATGAATGGCTCGCAGCTCCTCCTTAAAGATTTCCATCCATTTAATATGTATTTTTCTATACTGTTTCATAATGCAGAATAACTCTTTCTGTAGCTTATGGGAGAACAGGTTTGCGGGAGCACGGGCGTGGGAAATGAGGTTGGCAGAAGCTGAAAGAGAACATCAAGTGCCACGGTGGTTTTCACTGTAAAGGATCACCAGCAGCTTTAAAGGCTTTATTTAAGGGGTGGTGGCTAACAAGGTATGGCAGACACACAACAGACAAAAACCTGAATAAGGAGGTCCCACCGAGTGCGTATGTTGAAATCCAAGTACCGGAACAACTCGTCCCTGACGTCGGCGTTTTATTAGTGAGAGTAAACAGGAAAGCGGCTGGAGCCGACAGGTACAAATGATCTGTATCACAGAAAACCATTCCCCATCTCAGGCAGAGGCTGGATATTCTGGTGCCTTAAAATAGAGCCAAGCGAAGGCGTGAGTTACTTCAGGCACGGGGCAGGAGGACAGTTACCAGCCAGCGGGATGGGAGAGAGCTACCCGGCACTGGGCTACTCGGAAACTTGCCTTTTTTCTATCTTTATTACTTTGCTTAGCTATGCTGCTTTAAATACGTGCATTTCCTAAGAAAGATAGTTGACATAGGAATAAATAAAGTTTTCCAGTAATATTTTCAGATCCCAAGGTGACATGAAATAATGTAGCTCCGTTGACTTCTTTGCTATGTACGCTGCTTCCAAACTGTAAAAAATGATGTTTTTTTTTAAAAATCCCACCTAAAAATGTTGAGTATAAATTCCCTCTGAGCCGTGGTACAAATATACAATATTTGCTGTACCTGAATGTGAAACATGAGTATTTTGGGCTGAGGCAGCAGGAGACCCAGGCGTGGGGCTGCAGCAGTACCGCAGCAGCAGGTATCGAGGCACGTGGCTCGCCGACCTTGGCCGCAGGGAAGAGCCTTGCTCCCTAATTCCAATTTACACCCCATTTCAATGATTTATTCTTGCTACCAATGTCTATTTACAGCTGTGTAATGTATATATAAAAAAATATGCCTGGAGCAATTGCAAGGTTTTTTTATACCTTGATGTGTGCATCTTTTTGGGTGCATTGCCTTTCCGGCGGGGGCCGACTCCCGTACCGGCACGGGGTGGGAGCTGTCAGACCTGCTGCAGACGGCGCGGTGAGGGGGTACCGGCATCGGTCTGACATCTCAATACTGTTTTCAGCCTGAGCCGCAGGTAGTCTCATTGCACAGAATAATTACCAGCTACTTAACCTTGATATTAAAAACCACGCCATAGGTGCAAGGGCACCTATGTAATATTTTTTCGAAACACAGAATGGTTAAAACCTACTATAACAAAATTAATTTGGTTGACATTCGTATGGACTTTCGGTCATCCTTGGCACATTCGAATGTGAGCAGGATGTTACAGGTTTTTTTATTAGGCGAGGCTTTTATTTTTGCTTTTACAGATGTGCACATTAGCATTCATTGTCAAAACACATCTGTTAGGAGAGCCCACCGCATCTCCGAATAGCAGGCTTTTTTCTCTCTCTTCCTATATCTTTGTTGTCATTTTAATTATTATTTCAGAAGGCAAGAAACCATAAATTTGCTTGCAGTTTAAAGGCAGCCGCAGGCTCAGGGTGGCGTGATGCCCTGCTAAAGAGGGCAGGGGGAGCTTACGGGTGCTAATATGAATTTCTGGGACTCTGTCACCCCTTTTACAGAGCGAACATGCAGCAAGGGGTGCGCATGGCTTTTGCTTGTCCTTGTGGTGTTGCCCAAGTATTCTTGCTGTGGCAGAAAGCTGTGAGGTGAGAGCAGTGCTTCCAGCGAGACCCGCTCCTCAGCCCGCCTGTCCTTCGGCCAGCTGCCAGCGTGGTCGTAATCAGAGCAAGTTGTCCCCTGCTACCAGCAGTTGATTCATCCTGACTCATAGCTACGTGTCCTCTTTGCGGGGAGGAACAGAAGAGCGACGTGGTCAGTGATGCCATCCAGAGGGACCGATGCCATCCAGAGGGACCTGGACAAG
>NW_009222631.1:0-212 GCF_000690835.1 Fulmarus glacialis
GGAGCGGGGCTTCCCGCTGTCTCCTCCGCCTCTCGCGGTGGCCGCGCCCCGGGGAGGTGGGAGAGGCCGTGCGGAGCAGGTGGGATCCCCTAAAAATGTCCCTCCTCGCCTTAGGGAAATGGAGTTCGGGCCAAGTTGGTGCCCGCTGAGGAAATCCCCTCTCGGCATGGAGGAGGTGTGGGAGGCGAGGCGGCTGGTGGGGCTGGGCGTAC
>NW_009222631.1:326-26063 GCF_000690835.1 Fulmarus glacialis
GCTGGCACTCGGGAGCCGGGGGAGGGCAGCCAGCCTCCGTGCTGGGAAGAACATTCGGTTCAGAAATAAGCTCCCCGGAGTGAAAGAGATGCCCTGCCCTCTTTCCTTGAGGCGTTTCAAGCCTAATCTGGGAAAGAAGGGATGGAGAGACCGGCACAAAGAGCGCTCGCTGCCAGCGCGGCGGCCCGACCGGGTTCTCCCCATCTCGGTGCCTGCTGGGCTCGCCGCTTCCTACCCTCACCAGCCCTTGCACGGAGTTGGAAAGCGGACTGGCTCCAGACAGGATTGCAATTGCCTTTTTCCAAACCTTTCAGTGGCTTTTTCTCGTAAAGAGTGGATGTTGTTACCGTGAATCTGTCCAATGCAGGCCTCATCCCTACCGCACCAAGTTGCTGTGAAAGATGTGATTTAAAATGTCCTGGTGAACATGTGTGGTCTGCAGAGGGGACGGCCTCCTCATTGCTAGCTCATTAAATCAAACTGTAAATCGATTTCTCTGTCAGTGGTGAAACTCTAAGGGCCAGGTCTGCTCCGGGCTTTGTGCGGGTGAAGCTTATTGCCAGGCTGGGCATAACTGAGGGGATGGGATCTCCCTGGGCTGCAATCCAAAGAACTAAGGGCAACTTTGATACTGCTGAAGTTTTAGCTGGGAAGCAGCCTAGACACTTCGGTACGACATGAGTCTAGCGGAAGCCTGGGTGAGTTCTGGCAGCCCCACTACAAATACCAAAAGCAAGCTAATTTAAGCTAGCGTGGGTATTTTTCTGCAAGCTGTAGATGTGTTTTGGGATTGCATTGGAAACATACCCTGAAGGACTGACCTTCCCTAGGAACCCAAGAACAGCTGCAGCACGGGCTGTGGCAGTATCCCAACACCCCATCGAAATTCCTGAGTCAGAATGCAAAATGGATCAACCCAAATGCAAATTCAGCTTTCCCATCCTCCTCAGTAATAGAATATTTTATCTTCCTGGTGCAAACAATGTCAATGTTATGGCATGCTCTGATCCATAGAGGGGACAAAGGATCCAGTAAAACGTACCATGCTTAAATTCTAAATATATCTAGAAAATTAGCATGGTGCATTAACTGGTATTCAGACTAGCTTTTGGCAGAGAGTGATGTGGAGGAAAATTGACCTCAGAACTGCCCAGACTGTACCTGTTCTCTGAATCAATACCCAGGTCCCTGTATTCAATACCCTTTATTGGCATTTCTCTTGCAGCACTACTCATTCCATTGCTCTGGGTGGATCAAGGGGGTGGATTGCTTACACTCATTTGCATAGTTTGGATAGAAAATAAATCTGTGTGCTTTTTCTAATTATTTAAATAAGAACTGCAACCAAGGAACTCCTTTTAGTCACTTGCTACAGACTGGATAAAGAGCTTTCTGATTTTCCAGCTTACAGCTGGTAAAGGTTGCCTGTGACTCAGGAACTCCATGATTCAAGTTCTTCCTCACAAAACTTTGGATGCTTTTCAAAGCTCTGGCTTAGTTCCTGGCTTTACTAATTGGGCGAGAACTTCCTGGAATCAGGATGTTAATCTGAACCTTTTTGTTTTGTTACCAATCTGAACAACTCCTATTTTGGCTATTGTGTATCAGTCTGTGTTGCAGACCCAACTTGGTTTTAGGCCAACTTTAAAATAGATTTTTTTCCTTTTTCTTTAATTATTTCGCTGTTAGATTGAAATCGTAGCAAAAACTGATCGAGGATGTCTGGTT
This sequence comes from Fulmarus glacialis, assembly GCF_000690835.1. Taxonomy (NCBI): domain Eukaryota; kingdom Metazoa; phylum Chordata; class Aves; order Procellariiformes; family Procellariidae; genus Fulmarus; species Fulmarus glacialis. Next base: position 2,055 of record NW_009222631.1, read on the forward strand.
GGGTCTTTGAGGTGTATAACAAAATATGCTAATATGATTACATAACTGTTTCTGTGTCAGTGGCATAGGGTTTGGAGGCACAGCACACTCCTAGAGTGCAGTAATGTACACTAGTAACACCAGCCCAGTGTGGTTTGTTGTTAGAAATATGGTCAACCGACTAAAGAGTGTGAAAGCAAAGTCAGGGTTCCTGAGTTCCGTCTTTAGTCACTGACGTGCTGTGTGACGTTAAGTCGGTTAGTGTAGTGGAGCTTGACTGTGCAACTGTTTCTTTTGCATTTAAGCAGGGAGTATGATGAGTTTGTTAATGTTAGGTTATTAATTGCTCTGAATGCCTTAAAGCCACTCTTCCTGTTGAAGAGAAAAGCATAACCTCTTGCTTGGATCTGTTTGTTACGGTGTTAAGTAGCATCCTCATGGATAAAGGTTTTGCAGCTCCTGTCTGAGTTCAGTCCTTATTTGGTCAGTGATATATACCTGTGCTGCTACTGCCTATGCTGTGGGTGTCCAGAGTCTGTAAACAGAGCATCTCTGTCCAGAGCTGTTGATGGGGCATATATCGCTAGAACAAGTAGTATTGAAAATGATGTAAAAAACTGCCCAGAACAAGCTTGAACGCTACTAATGCAACTCAAAATAATCAATGTTTTAAAGCGGCCTTACTGCCTGTAAATCACAGGCAGAATAGAGATTGAGACAACAGTCTGCTTATCTTTTCAGATACAGCAGAAAGTTAAGCTTACTCTCTTGCGTGCTCATTTGTAGAAACAGCTGTAGGTTTTACATCTTTCTTCTTCAGGGGTAACAGCTGAGAGTTAATGCATGCTTGTGATATTCCTAAAAAGCTCTAACGGGTTAGCTGAGATGTGTCTGAACAGTCGGCATCAAGACATATTCAGATAAAAATCTGTATCTACTACTTCATACTAGTAAATGTTAATATTGATCAGAAGAAGGGCAAATACTGGCTGGGCTTTGATACTTAGAGACAAAAGATGTGTGTAGACATTAAATAACAAGAAGACAGGTAGAATGAAGGTTTTTCTCCATTATGGTTTAAAACCAAATTAAGGCATGTTAAGATCAGAGTTGTGTTCTGTCCTCTGCAAGTTAAATGTAAGTCTGGTCTTCTTGAAAATTTGGTGAAAAGGTTGGCTTCAGAATTTGTGTGAACCAGTTTCTAAATGAAATGAAGGAGTGGAATCTTATGAGGGTATTGCTATATGGTAAATGTAGTTGAACTGTGTTATCTCTGAAATCCTCTTGCTCAACGCTGCTTGATTGCAGGGCAGCTGTGTCTTGCAGCTGGGCAATGCTGTGAACTTAATGGATCCAAGTTTCCAGCAAAAACTGGAGGGTGAGAAGGAACTACTTCGCCGCGCTATACAGAAAGAACTGAAGATTAAAGAGGGAGCAGAAAACCTGCGCAAAGCGACAACAGACAGAAAGAATCTTGTTCATATAGAGCATGTGCTGAAATCTTCCAACCGAAAACTGGAGCAACTGCATTGGGAACTTCAGGAGCTTAATGCAAGGATTGTAATAACAGACAAAGAGGAGAGTAAGACAGGTAGGTCTTGGGTCATGATTGACAGGAAAATTGTATTATAGCGCTTCAATATTTATATATATTAAAGTGATATATTTTTCTGTTGAGGGCTCACAGGTAGTGGGAGTTTCTCCTGTTGGTATTTAATTGATGAGGTGATCTGTGCAATGAAAAATTGAAAATGGGGCAATAAACGTGAAAGGAGGCAACATGAGACCGGTGTAGGGAGAAGATCAGCTGAGAGTGCTGGGCATGGACAATATTCAGAAGCACACTGTAGGTGGAACTGAAGAGATTTGAATAGAGTTTCTGGGCAGTTGAACATCCAAGTATCTTACAGGATGAATGAGTAAAAAAGTGGAAGAGTGCTTGTTAGGACAGGTTCTTTGATAAACTAAGAAATATTTACAGATATGAGCTAGAGCTTCATTTGAAACAGTGTTTTGCAGCCAGTTTTGTAGACAAGGCCTAACCTTCTTTTATAGAGTCACCCATCTATAACCCAGTGAAAACAACACAAGAAAACATGACTAATGGTATTGATTGTATTGTTTGTACAGACGGATCTGTATCTCCAGATCCTTGTCTCTGGGAAAGAAACCCGGACCCCATGGCAAGGAAGGTTGAAGCTCTGAAAAAACAGCTGCATGTTGAAATGAAAGTGAAACAAGGAGCTGAGAACATGATCCAAATGTATTCAACATCCAAGGTAAGCAGGAATAAACAACCATTTGGGAACATGGATTCCTGGATCAAAATTTGTGTTTAAATGCCATACACAAACTCTCTCTGGTAATTGATGTATGAAAGAAATTAATTTGCAAAGCTTGCTTGACTGAATCCTAGCTCTGCATTTTGGTACTCAGCATAGTGGCAGCATGTCATGTTACTGCACAGGGCAACCAATACTCCAATTATGCATTAGACTTGCATGTTACAGATTTCTGGAGTTTAGCAGAAATCAACAAGGAATTGTATGGCACATATTTCGTTTGTCAAGAGCTTAAGCCAATCTGTAACTACTCGATGTTAGGAAAAGGCTTTTCTGAAAGTGTAGTTTATTCCACTTTGGCCCATGAGTGGTTGCCTATGCCTTTTTCCGAAGTATTTGGTGGTGATCACTGTTAGAGGGGAGTTATTAGACTGGACAGATGGGCATATTCTGGCAGTTCTGATCTTTTTGGCCATTATTACGTGGCAGATGCTGATTGTGCTTCTGCTCTTGAACGTTGCTTAGCGGTATTGATCATAGATTTGGGAATCATGCTGTTTTAACTTAGCCATGTAAATCCTTCTGTAGTCTCAGTGGAAAGTGGTAGGTACCTAGAGAGTAGCTTGTGTTATCATTCTTGAACAGATGAATGGCCCTTTGGAGAGACTTACATCTCCCTACCAGCTACAGACTCTGCATTACTTCTTTGGTCTAGATACTTAACTAAGCTGGCTGAATGCCAACATAGAGATGTTAGTGCATCTAACCTCAACATTCATAGTGACCCTAGATTAAAGGCAGAGAAAAGTATCTCATAGGAAGTAGCATGATAGAAGTGCAATCTCTAGAAAAACTGTTGCAAGCCTGGGAAGGTAGTGAGGGCAGTATAAGAGGTGCATTCAGTCACTGACTCGAGGAAAGAAAGTTTAAAAAGCATTAGTATTGTACACTGAGTTGGTGTGATGTTTTGATGTCACTAGGTTGTTTAGGATAGAGCACAGCATGTGGTATCTCTTCATGTGAGAAAAACTTTCAGAGGTGTACTAGTTTCATATTCATCCCACTTTTTGAGTTTGGGATAATCATATTTAAAAGTCAAAGGATAATAATAATAAAAATCCAAGCTTATTATAAAGCTTAATTCAGTAAGACCAGCAGTGTAGAGGGTTGTGATATTTTTATTTGTTCAAAACCTCTGCTCACAAAACACTGTAAGCACAGTTGGCCAGTGAACCACAAGTCTCAGTGAGTGCAAGGTTTGGTATTAACTGGACATGTCCTTGACCTTTCCTTTCCCTCTACAAATGGAGACCATGATCTCAAAGTCCTTGATCCTCAGCAGTGTCTCCTTTACATAACTGCTCAGATATGCCATTTCAGGATCATTTATGACCCTTCTTGCAGGTACCACCTTGTCCTTATGTGAACACATCATCGTAATACGTTTTTAATGAGCATAGTTCTCTCTTTGCATATGCTTTCCTTTTGGCAGGAGCGGAAGCTGCTGGCTACAGCTCAGCAGATGCTTCAGGACAGCAAGACAAAGATTGAAATAATCCGCATGCACATTGTGAAAGTATCTCAGTCAGCAGGAGGGATGGAAGATACAGTGGATCCAACGGGTAAGGTGTTTTAAGTAACTGATAAAGCCCAGAACAGATGCATCTAAAGCCCCAAGATCCAGAATACTCAGTCAATTTCATGCTCGTCATATTTTATCTCCAAAATGGCCAGTGAGGGTGGGGACCACCATCAGTGCTTTGGAGCTGCGTATTGAAGAGCTGAGACACCACCTGCGCATTGAAGCTGCTGTAGCTGAGGGGGCAAAAAATGTGCTGAAGATCCTAGGAGGGAGTCGGGTACAGGATCGTAAGTTTTTGGCTGAGGTAAGCACTTATTCAGGACTTCTTGAGAGGGTGGTTTCATGCCTCAACATTAGTGATTTAGCATGAATGAGTAGAGTTAACCGAGAGTTATTGATTTGGGAAGTTCCTGTCTCTCTGTGAGGACAGACTGATTGGGATCACTTTCCCTTCTAGGGATAACGTTCCTTGCTTTGGTGAAATTTCTCAGGAACATCAGAAGTGACACTGACGGGGTGGTCAGGATCTATGGGAAAATATTAATCTTGTTCCTTTACTAGTAAGATGTTATCTGGTCTTTTTTTGAAGCTTAGTTCATGAAGGATTAATAGTACCTGGACTGGGGCTGTACATTGAAAACTTCTGCCTGGTTTCTGTTCTACTTCATATTGCTAGGCTCAGGGTCGTTTGCAAGAGTCCTCTCAGAAGATTGACCTACTGCGCTTGTCCTTGGAACATCAGCTTACTGAGCTTTCTCCTGATCACCCAAAAAGAGCACTCATCAAGCAGGAACTAGTAAATACTTCCTCCCTGGGAGCTCAGCATGGCAGCATCCAACCCACTTCAGTCATCAAACCTACAGCCCTTACAGGTACATAAATCCTGCACGGCATGTTGTTGTGAAGAGGACAGAGGGAAAAACGAGTTACATTTCTTCTCATTGTTGTAATGCCTCTTATTATATGGACATCTGATTTTCTAGGAACTGGACTTATTTCTTCTAGGCCAGCCAGAGCTATTTCTGATCATATGGATTTGCGGTCTATTAATCTGGGGTAGATTTGAGTTATTAACCAAGAAATCATGAATCTGAGAAATTCTTGGGACCCCTGTGAGGACAGGCTGACTGGAATCACTTCATCTTATACATAATAATATTCTTTACTCTCCTAAAATTCCTCAGGAACATTGGAAGTGAGACTGATGGGGTGTCAGGATCTATTGGAAAATGTTCCAGGACGTTCTCGGATGACTAGTTCTTCTCCCATCTGTGGCAGCCCAAGTGATTTGAGATCCCTTTCCCGAACACGAGTTGGCCTGGGTATCCATGGCCGTGGTGTTGCAGGAAAGTACCTGCGGAATGAAGAGCCTTGCAGTGAGTATGGAGTTCCCTGTTGAATTGTGACTGACATATGGGAGCATGGGGGCTTCTCATCAGGGTAGTAGGTTAGCCTGGCTTAAGTGTAATTATAAGAAACCTGGTTTCTGCAAAACTAAGAGAGAAAATGAATCGCATTATACCTAGTCCTCCTAGTACTCTCCTGGAAATTACATTTGATTGGGATATTAACCTTCAGCATGAGAGATTTTCATTGGTAAAAGATTATAATCCATGTTTTCTCCTTTGTCCAGATGAGGTCCTTGCTGTGCTCAAAGTGGACAATAAAGTGGTTGGCCAAACAAACTGGGGACCAGTTAATAACCAGGCATGGGACCAGAGCTTTGTCATTGAGCTGGACCGGGTAAGTCTGCCCCAGATTCCCTGTGTTGTATTTGTTTTTCCATTTCACCTTACCTGATTTGCTCATCTAGCTGCCATTCCACTTGATTCAATTCTGTGTGGCTGCTGTCCCCATGTCCTTTTATATGCCAGTTATCTTAGTCTTCCTCTGAAGGCAGTGCATCTGTGGCAGAGGTTCAGCCTGAACAGCATCTGTTGTCCTTCTCTCCTTATCTGAGCAGTTTTATTTCGTCTTACTAGCAAAGTGGCTAAGACAGCCAGCTCCAAGAGGGTCTTTAACTAGGAAGATCTGAAAACATCAGAGAAAGCAGGGAACAGAAGAATTAAAGAAGCTTCTTATGCATACTGTTTAGTTTACTGAATTTTTACAACAGCGTATGTGTGCCATTTCCAGAGCATGGGGCAGTATGTAACTCTTCTGTTTTTTTTTTTTCTTCCCCACCACTCACCCATCCCACCAGTCTCGTGAGCTAGAAATTGCAATTTATTGGAGAGACTGGAGAGAACTATGTGCAGTGAAGTTTTTACGTTTGGATGATTTCCTTGATAACGAACGTCATGGGATGTGCCTCTCACTCGAGCCCCAAGGAATGCTTTTTGCAGAGGTATAAATGTCAGCCTTGTTTCTTTTTCAGAGAACTCTGTCTGTTTAGGGTGCCTGCCCTGAAAGAAAGTTGTTCAACCCAGGATACAAGGAATGGAAGGAGCAATAATCTAGAAGGGTAGAATGACACGTGAAATCCTTTTGCATCAATATCACATATAAGAATAAGGAACAACATGATATAATAGATGTGCACATGCCATAGCCTGGAGTGACTCTTCAGCTGCTCCGCTGTAATTATATGTGTGTGTGCTGTGAAATCGTTGGTTTTTATTTGCTTTCATTATGAATCATCGGTGACACTTTAATTTAAACATATGGCTTAATGGTCAGAATTGAATCACAGAGACTGTAGAATCAGAGATCCAAATTCCCTCTGGGTATGCTTATTTTATCATCTTTCTGAGGCTAATAATAGTTTGAAGTACCATCAATGAAGAGATCATCCAGATAATCCCTTAAAAGCCGCAGTACTTTCTCCTTTGTGTTGTGATGAAAGTTCCTGTGGTTATCTTTCCAAAAGTAGGATCTTGACCTCATCTACCAAAATTTGCCTCCTCTCCGCAGCTTCTTGTTTTTTGTGGGGGTTGTTTTTGGTTTTTACTTCTGTGCCATGGACTACTACTTTTTTTACCCTACAAATGGCTGTGTTCTTTATGCATGGCTTTACAAATTAGATTAATTTTGTTTGGGATATGAATTAGTCTTAATTCTGGGGGTTTTCTGCATTTCAGGTAGCAGAAAATTCCAATGTCGAAAACCACAGTTGAAGTAACAGATGTTTAGAGGGTGAAGCTAGAATAACGCAGTCTGGAGTCTATAGGAGTGACTCCTAACTTACCAAACAGATGTGAATGGAGAATTTGATGAGAGAGCAGGCATGCGTGAAAGTTTGTGTTCACAGTGTAAACGAAGAATCCTGACAAATCCCCTTTGCATCTCTGACAGGTGATGTTCTGTAATCCTGTCATTGAGAGAAAGCCAAAACTGCAGCGACAGAAGCGCATTTTCCCCAAACAGAAAGGTAAGCTGCTGGAGAACTGACTGCTTACTATCTAGGGTGTGTAGGTGAGGTCAGGGGTTTGCACAAGTAGGCTGCATGCACTCCTATCCCATTAAATTTGTGAGACATTAAAATGCTTGCTAATTACTGTGTGTAAGTAGGTGGACTTTATTAGAATGTGAAAGTTTGTTCAGTCACAAAAAGTGCGGGCAGCCTGGCTGCAGCATGGTGTGTAATGTGATATTGTTGTGGTGTTTCTATTCACAATTAACATTGTTAGGAAGATATAATTACTAGTTATCTAACAGACTTCTTAGCAAGATCCAGGACTTAAGCTGTACTAATTTAACCAGCAGTGTTGTTATTGATGAACAGATATTGGAAGGTTTTCTGGAAAACTCTGAATTATGGAAGACTAGCATGAACAGGCTACTGATGGTCTGTCAAGTCTTTAGAGCTGGCATCTCGGATTAATAGTTTAGGAACTGGAATAGCTTGCATACTTTCTTTTTTTGTCTGCAAATTCTTTCTTGTGAAGCTGAATAAGGTAAGACTTCACATGCTGAGAACTCCTAGCAGTGGGGATAAATGAGATTTTGTATTTATATATATTCTTCAGGAAGTAGTAAAAATAATGAAAGCATCCCAAATGTTTTACTCTTTTTAAGACTCTTTTCTGTTAACAGGCTCCATGATTAAAATGCAGTGTTGAAATAGAAGAAAACCTGACTCAAAATAAAATAAACTTTTACTGTTTTATGCAATTTCTACTTTAGGATTGTTATGATATCATATGGAGCCGAACTTAGGTGAAATAGTAGATCTATTTCATCATCATCATTATTAAACTTTCTTCCCTGGAAAAAAGCCCATTCTCCCTAGAGTGGGCTACCTTTTTGAGTAACCCGTGGGTGTTTGGACGAAAACGATAATTTAACAGTACGTGAGATTGTAATTTGTGCGTTGTAATCTCACTGGTGTTTTGACTCTGACTCTTCCAGGGAAGGAATTCCTCCGAGCTCCTCAAATGAACATAAATGTTGCTGCCTGGGGTCGCCTGATGATGAGTTTCCTCCCTCCGTGTAGTTCCATGAGCACTCTGAGTCCCCCACTTCATGATCCCCTTCACACAGACTTCTCTCCAGTTACCCCACAAAGTCATGTTGATTCAATGTCCAAATTGAGTAGGTAAGTCATGTTCTGAGTGTTGCTGGATGACACTCTGGAATGGGTGTAGGATAGATCTTAAAATTCTGTTGCACCTTACTAAGGTGGAGGAAGATATTGATGTGAAAATTGTACCTGTGGAACTTAATTCAGGATTTTAAGAAAAGCCAACGCTGCCTGAAACAATGTGGTTTTAGTGGGGTGTTCAATATGCTGTGGCTAGCTCTGATTTATTGTTAGCAGTTGGACTGATTTCCAGAATTGCTGTCCTAACAAGCAGTGTGTTCCAGAGCCAGGGGAACTTCAGCAGCTTTCTTTTCCTCTGCAGTAAGATCTGTGGGCATAAAAGTGGTGATAAGTAAACACTGTGATACAAAAAAAAAAAAAAAAAAACAAACCAAAAACAAAAGCAGATTTTCAAAAGTTATTTTATATACACAAAAAAATGTACTGGTTCTGCACTGCAAAGGAAAGAAAATTCCGCTCATTAAATGTCTTCACCAGTACAGTAACTGAACTCTACGCAAGGTCACAATGTGATTGTTGTGGTAAAAAAGCGCTGCCCTTTCATGAGGTTACATGTACCCCAACCACTAGCATAATGTAGCACTCAGAAGGTACATAACTAAGCTTTTAAATATGCTGTAGAAGAAAATTCTCTAAATAATAAGTTTTTTAAATTGTTGGAATTAAATTTTAGAGAATTAGTCATTCTCTGAAAGAGACTATTCCCACTGATTCACAAGACCTAGAAAAGAAAAAAAAATCGAGTCAACTACTGTGTTGCTATTAAAATCAAGACTTCCTTTAAATTCTTGACCATAGTGACTTATTTCTACACACCTAGGTTTCATTAATTTTATAGCATCAGAGAGCTAGTGTTGGAATGTGAGTCTAACCATCACCAACTTAATAGCTCATTTCTTTTCATTCATTTAGGAGATCATATGTCTTGTTGGTACTTCACAGACTTGTGGTGTGAATCAGGGAGTCCTGTTGTCCAGTGTATTGGACTGAACTAAAATTTGCTTATATAGCAAAGGTGATGCAAAGGTGCCTGAGTACAATATTCTGCCCTATGGCAATCTCCTTCAATTTTGTCTTACAAACGCAGTGACTTTCCTGTGGCGAAGCTTACATTTGCTGATGAAGCACCACCTAAGCCTCCACGCCTTTTTCTGATGGCCAACTCCAAAGAATCAACACTGTCTCCTGCAGATTCTCCGGTAATCATCTGGGCTTAAAGGGAGACTTTTCTTTGTTGGTTGGTACCCTTTCAAGGCCTGGTTCTTCTTATTTGTTTATTACTGGAGAAATTAACTATACTTCAGGCAGGTGCCTCCTCATTAGCTGGCTGATCTCCAGGGATTCAGTGAGCTATTTTGGCATGGAGTCTTCATGAAAGTGTTGCACCTCTTTTTTTTTTTTTCTCCTTTCCTTCTTTCTTTTTTTCCCTCTTTCTTTTTTCCTTCTTTTTTTAAATTATACGTCACTTTTCTTGGAGAAGCGAAATAGGAGGTAGATCAGCACTGGGATTTCAGGGCAAGAGTACAGAACAGATGACCGCACAGAGAAAGCAGGGAAGGAGGGTCGGCAGGCTTTTAGGACAGATGAAGTTCTTTGTCATTAAAGAAACTGGGCAAAACCAAGAAGAGCTCTACTTTTCTGACAGGAGGGAGCAGGAAAATTGTTTTGAGTAGTATAATGGTTAATGACCTGTGTTCTACCACATCTTACCCTTTCTCGTTTGGCTTTGATGATAGAGAAAACTGCATTCTCTGATCATTGTGACTCTTTTTGGGACATGAGATGCCTTTTTTCTAGAAAAGAAATGTTTTATCCTAGACTTTTAAAAGCGTTTATTTTAAAGGGTTTGGCCCTATCAAAAAAATACTGTACATGGGAATAGTTTTGTGTGACCATAGACAATCTATTTTCATGCTGTTTCCCTCCAAGCAGAGGCGATGACCAACTGCAAGAACTTGTCTGTGGTTGTGCTGCTTCTTGACAGAGGAGAAAATTTGGATGTGGGTGTTCAGGTCTGACTTGGTGATTCCAGAGGATGACACACTGTAATTTTATTTCTGTTCCTAGTGTCTGAAGAGGCTGCATGTTGAGGAGAAGTCTTGCAGCTCTGCTCTCACAGAATTTCCAATCCAGGCATCTCCAAGGTAACTGTGGACAGCATGGGCTGTCTTGGGTCGCAGATTAAAGAGGCACTGGGCTGAAATTTTTGAGCACACAGACTAAAATTCTGCTCAAGATATGCTTTGGTTTCTCAGCAGTAGACTCTTACTGCTGAGTGTAGACAATACCATGAAAAGTCTGCTCTGAACTTTACTTGTCCAAATGTCTGCTGCGCCTTATGCTTATTAACTTAGCCTGTTGATAGACTGTAGACTACAATGTAATAGATGACTTTAGTAAAAGGTAAAGTCACTTAACTGTCTTCAAGTGCTTCCTTGTGTTTGAAGTTTTATGGTGTAGCATATTTAGATGTGTCTGCATTCTAAGTAATACATTTCAGAAACACTTTTGGCATCCCTCACACTCTTCTGTTTCTATTGATATGCAAGATACACTGTCTTTCATTATGTAGGGAGGCATAAAACAGTAAGTTGTTTATAGTCTATGGCAGTTATATATACACAATTTGGATGTAGCAAGGATACATAGTAGTAAATATACCAAAAACAGGACAAGTAAAAAAAATTTAATATTGTTGAACAAATACTGACCAAAAAAGCACAAATAGCAAAATCTGTCTAAGATGATCTTGCAGTTCAGATCTTAGAATTATGTTCGTAACTTCATTATCACTTTTGAGGGGTCCCATCTTCAAAACCCTGTAGTCAGGATGCAGTCAGGCACCTACCTACCTTCTCTCTGAGAAGGCTGAGGAGGGAGTTGAGTCCTTCATGCGTAGATACTTAAACCCTCATCTCACTCAGTGGAGGAGTATGGAGTGTCTGTTTTCTTTTAAAGATGATCCTGGACTAAAGCTTTTAGGGTGTGCGTTGTTTGTTGGTTGTTTTTTTTTTTTTTAATTTTTTCCAAGCAATTCTGCAGCCTTAGTTTCCTTGGTAACTCCTTGTGGCTGACATAATGTTCTATAGCATCTCTTTATTCAGCTACTTTTTTTCCAGCAACACCTTATGTATGTTGTCTCACCATGTTTCATTTCCAATTCCTGTTTGAGAACTTCTCTTTATGCCCTTGTCCTACTGGCACTTGATATACATGTTCGTGTCTGATTAACACAATTGCTGTTGAGCCTGCTGAAAGTAGGGTAGATGGAATTGAATTTTACTACCCCAAGTATGGGGGTCAGGAGGAACTAATCCTGTTATGGGAAGTAACAGAGAGAGCAAGCCTTGGAGAGTCAGAATTGTTGCTCCTGTTGCCTGTACAGACGGAAGTCAGACTGCTGCCACTGGGAGCAGTTTCCTCACCTTACGGTTACCTGCTCCCTTTTCAGTGGCAGAACAGCAGCAGCAAGCCTAGCTTTTCAGGATTTTGGACTAGATGAGGAGTGGTTGACACAGCTGTTCGCTTTCCCTTTTGCTATACAGAGCTTCTTCCCCTAACACAAATACACAAAAACTCCTTTGTTATCTGTTTATGCATCTTTTGGGTATTGTCTCAGCAATTCTTCTTTGTTTGTCTGCAGGAAAAGGACAGTTCAGCTTGAGGATTTTCACTGCATTGCCATGCTGGGACGTGGCCACTTTGGGAAGGTAGTGTAGAAGTGTACACCTTGTGGCGGAGGCCAGTAGGACTGTGGTTGTGAAGATGGGCCTCTGCCTCAGAGTCTGAATAGAAACATTGCAGTACAGAAGAGGTTTGTTGCAATGCAGATATAAAACCCAACACAACCACACAAGCAGCTGATAACTCCTGTTAACAGTCAAAGCTCCTGAAGATTTGTGGCTTCAAAGCCTGGAGAAAACCATGCAGGGAGTGCTAAGTCATTTCATAAAGCACGTCATTACCATTCCTTTCATTATCATTGTGATCACTAGTGGAATAGCTCCATTCCCAAACTGTGTGCATAGTTGCGTGCTGTGAGAGCTCTGAGGTGCTCATAAAGCACTTGTCCAGCCGTGATACTACTGTTTGTGAAAAGAATATAACTAAGAATATAACTTACACTGACATCCTTCTGGACTGCTGCAACGCAAGGAGCAGGAAAAAAGTGCTCCATTTCTGGAGTTACTTAAACTTGGTTTTGAGAATGATTGTCTGGAATGGATGGAAATAGTTTGTGTCAATGAGAGTCAAAGTAATCCAATAAGGAAATAACAGATTTGTTTGAAGTACAGCTTTTCTGTTGTCTTTCAGGTACTGCTGGCCCAATACAAGCCAACTGGGAAGCTGTATGCTATCAAAGCCTTGAAGAAAAAAGATATTATTAGGAGAGATGAAATGGATAGGTGAGCTTTGTTTAGAGATGGTACTATTGCCAGAGGCTACATTAACACACCTGTAATCAAATGTTAGTAGGTGTGATGTGTACTGGTCATAGTACTATTAAGGTTAAATGAGACCTTAAGGCTTGGTTAACTAAAATCAGGAATAAGGAAACTTGTAACAGTGCTGCTTTCTAGCTTCCGGTGGAATAACACCTGAAGAACACTCTAAAACTCAGCGTTTGGAAGTATGTAAGATAAATATTGTATTAGCCCTCACTTTTTATTTCTCTAACTTAAGATGTAAAGATCTTCTTCTTCAACCTGTCTTTCTCAAAACAGGTTTTTCTGCCAAGTTTTAACATTGATGTTTTCATTCTTTGAATCCTGGCAGCTTGAACTGTGAGAAGCGAATATTTGAAGTGGTCAATTCTTCTGATCATCCATTCCTTGTGAACATGTTTGCGTGTTTCCAGACACCTCATCATGCTTGTTTTGTGATGGAATATACTCCGGGTGGTGATCTTATGATGCGCATACATGAAGATGTCTTTCCGGAGCATATGGCACAGTGAGTTAGAATTAGTCTAGTTTCCAGGCGCTATAAATTTTTAACTTGGTTCTCATAGATATTTCCTGATAACTATTTCTGTCTTTTAGGTTTTATACAGCCTGCGTAGTCTTGGGGCTCCAGTTCTTGCATGAGAAGAAAATTGTTTATAGGTAATGTGGCAAAGAATAAAGTATAAGACAGTTCAGCAACTTGAAAGTTGATTTTTCCTGTAGCTATATGTCTGGAGCTCACTACCTTGCTGGGGTTTCTAATCTTTCTGTCTGTCTTTATTTTCCCCATCTCCTGTTGCTATCAGCATGTTCATCGTGCTTACAGTAAAGAAAGTCATCTAGAAGTTATTCATCTGACATGTTGCAGGTGATTCATCCTCTGTGACATGTCAATACATTCTGGGGGGCACCTGTAAGTCACTGCTTTCTTTTTTACTTTGATAGTCAAGTAATTTGTCATGCTGTTGTGGGATGCTCTTTTCCAGATCAATAAGCCCCACCCAGCTCTAAGCTGCTTTGTGAGCCTTTCATTAAGAGGAAAATATCAATAAATTAAGGGGAATCTTCCAAAGAATACATTATTTAAACCAAATGTAGACTTTACTCAATTTAGATTTTATTCTCTTTATTAACATCTAGTTTCTGCCTCTTGCAAAAAAAGATGTTGGATGGCAATCCTCAGACTTCATCCACCATTTTCTTTCCTCTCCTTTGCCTGCAGGGACCTGAAATTGGATAATCTGCTTTTAGATGCTGAAGGATTTGTGAAGATCGCAGATTTTGGATTGTGTAAGGAAGGTGAGTGACTTTGGTGAAGCCAAAATTGAACCATCAGAACCAGTTTAAGATCTGGGCTTTAGTAAAGTGTTCACAAATACAGGTACTGAGGTGGCTGTGTGTAACTTGTATTCATCCCCATCTTAAAAATAAAACAAAATCCACCAAAACCAAACCAAAACAAACCCCCCAACAAACCAAACAACAAAAAAACCTCACCTGTCTGGCTATCATGAACTTGGAAAAGAGTACTTTGCCCTTTACTCTTCAGGAAACTTATGAAAGAGTTTACTATGTCCTTATTTGCTCAAAGGAGCTAGAATTTAGGATACTACAAAATACGTACTTGAGTAAATGAGCAATGGAATCTGCCGGAAGTTTTCATGGTTTTGCTGTTTATTTAAATATTGTCTGTATATTTCTTACTTGGAGTTCTTAGATGCCTCAGGTTTCATGCTTCCTTATTGGCATTTACAAGCATTGATGAGAGCCCTTCCCCAGTTAAAAACATTAGATTATCAAGTGATAATCTATGGCTTTCAGAAGGTGAGACTGCATGTGATCCATTTAGTAATGTGTGCTGGATTTTACAAAAGTGTTCTTTTCCTACAGGAATAGGTTTTGGAGACCGCACAAACACCTTCTGTGGCACTCCTGAATTTCTGGCTCCAGAAGTCCTGACGGACATCTCATACACTCGGGCAGTAGACTGGTGGGGATTGGGAGTACTCATTTATGAGATGCTTGTTGGTGAGGTTAGACCACCTTTCTCTAAGAGGATTTCACTAAGCAGTCTTGGGGAGAGCAGTACCCGACCACCTGAGATAAAATTTCGCTGAATGTAGCCAACTATTTATTAGTACTTAAATTACATTTTTCTCATTCGTAGTGCTTGCCAAATGCTAATTAATCCACACAACTCCCTGCTATTCTCATCCGTATTTAATAGTGAGGAATGGGTGCTATGTGGATTAGATAATAAAATGTCACAATTGCAGTCACCATTCCCTGGAGATGATGAGGAAGAAGTCTTTGACAGTATTGTCAACGATGAAGTCCGGTATCCACGATTCCTTTCATCGGAGGCACTTTCTATAATCCGTAAGGTAATGGGCTTGGTGGGTCTCTGGGAGCCTGAGGAATTTGTGTTTACTGTGTAAGTGGATCCAGAGGGACTCTTATTAGGAGAGGGTAGCATTTGTGTGTGTAATCTGGAGCTGCCTCCACAGGCTAAGGAAACATTTAAAATTTACACATTTTTCCTTTCCTTCTCTTTACATAAATGCTATTCTTCTGTCTAAGGGTGACTAAGCTTCTTACTGAGGTGTGTTGCTGCTAAGTCTGAAATGGACAAGTGTTGATTCAAGGGCAGGAACATCAGAGTCATTCAGTGGAGATGGAGATGGTTTGATTCAGTGTTTGAATCTGACCCAGTAGTCACAGGTGCACAGTTAAGATGAGATGCTTCATGCGGTTTATAGCGGGTACCTTATTGATGTGGGCAAGTTGTTTACAAGGAAGTAGGTCTGAGCTATTACTAGCAGATTATGACCTTGCTGCAAAGCGAGAATGAGAAGATACTGAGGGGTCAGTCCATCTCCTTCCTTTTGTTTTTCTCTCTGGAACATTATTTCTGTCCATCCTTGTTCCAGTTGTTGAACTTTGAACTGATATTTCCTGCAGCTTCTTCGTAAATGTCCAGAGCGTAGACTGGGAGCAGGAGAAAAAGATGCAGAAGAGATTAAAATCCAGGCCTTTTTTAAGGTAGGAACTCACGTTATCCCTCCCCCTCATCTTTTGCGTTTGAGCTGAAAGTGGTTTGCTTTCTGTTGGTAATGAGGCATATTTCCATTAGTTATCAGTGAGATCTTAGTGGTAGCTTCTGTTGCACCTCATTGCTGTACTCAGGAATATGTGTTTCGATTCATGTTTGAAATTACATCCCCCAAGTGTGTTTTCTGGGATCTGTAAGTTTCCAGAGCCAGTTTGTTATTTCTGATTGTGATGCTTCTATGTAAAAATATACATCAACAAACACCCCTTTTAAATCAAACTGCAGCAGTCAAAGGTGCTGTCTAATGATGACAGTGATTGCCAGTCATTCTGATGGCACCTGCCTTTGCAGGATATACATGAACCCTAAGAGAAATTGAGGTTAAAGACACAGTTGCTTTGGGTCAAGGGTATACGTCTGTTGCAGGCAAAGGTGTTACCATTCCTCCTTGTCACTACCCATCTGCCAGAAGTTATTAGCCTTATAGCCCCTGGCTGGCTTTGCACTGGAGTAAGAAAAGAACTTGGATGTCAGCAGAAGTTGCTGTGAAGTCCACACGTCCACCTGGCCACAGCTGTACTTTAGTTTTGTCCCTCCAAAATATAATTTGAGCTGTAGCTTTGTTTCTTGGTGTTCTGAAGAACAGCCTTAGACTGTATGGAATCTCTGGCCTGCACCGACTATGCTGTTTGTTTTGGGCCTTTTTTTAATTCTCTCTCTTCTCTTTTTTTTTTTTTTTTTTTTTTTTTTTTTTAAATTAGTAGAAATAAGACATATTGCAAATGATCTGGAAGGGGCAATCCTTCCTCTTACTTTCACATTTCATAATGTCAATCTGGCCTGTTCACTTCCTTCTCTTGCAGGAAATTGATTGGGATGCCTTGTTTGCCAGGACTCTGAAGCCCCCTTTTGTGCCCACTTTAAGAGATCCGACGGACGTTAGCAACTTTGATGAAGAGTTTACATCACAAAAGCCAATCCTTACTCCTCCAGAGGAGGTTGCTCTCCTTACCCGTAAGGAGCAGACTGTCTTCAAGGACTTTGACTTTGTCTCCAGACACCTTTTAGATGTTTGAGTCTTGTGCTATAAGAAACATGAACAGATTGTTACCACCTTGAGAGAGCGTAGAGAGGACTTGGCATGGGCAATGGAAAAGTCAACAGAATTCGTAGAACTGGTAGTGCTGATGACTCCAGGAAGAGAGCGCCCTGCAAGCTGAGTTAACTTACTGTGGTTTTTTCAGCCTCATTTGTTGGAGGGATACTGGGTGTCAGTTATCTGTAAGGAGTAATTAATGTTTGACTGGATGTATCTTCTGCTGCCATTGCATACAGATGGAAATTCGGAATTTAAGCTGGACTTAATTTAATGAAATCAAATCATTTCTGCAACCCAGGTTACTCTTTGCAAAAAGCCTAAGTAAGTAGCACAGCTTTTTAAAGTTGCATAACAGCAGGGGGAGTGGCCACTTCTTAACTATTTTCTAGAAAAAATGTGCAGCATTCCCTCTTTGTAATGATTTTATGCCCATTCCCACTCATAACTATGTGTATGCCAGAGGAGGAATGGATTTTAACACAACCAAGACAATGATGTTTGGGTTTGATAATAATCCAAGTGATCTATCTCAAGGAAAAGGAGCCTCTCTCTACTTCTTTGAGGATGCTAAATCTTAGCTATTGTTTTTAATGATATAAAAAAGCCACAGCTTTGCACATGCTAATTTTTTTTTAGAATAAAGATACCTTGCCTTATAATGAAATTTCAGCTTTTCATCTCCATTGTGTTAGCTGAATGTTTCAGAGCAGGGCTAACCATATTCTGCTCAGCAGGCAGGATTTTATTTTTCTCTGTAAATGTCAATAGTAATATTTTCTTCCTTCCTTCCTTCTCACTGAAGTCGTCTGTGTACATATTGCATGGTGTCATCAGCTGTCACATACGAACGACTGCAGTCAAGTTGTCTCTCCACAGATTTTATCAATGTGTATATCCTGCATCTTTTTTGGGATAGCTAAATAATGACAGTGTTAATATTGGAAAATCAGTAAGTTAAAGGTGATTTAATTTGCCTGGTAACATATCTTGTAATTATACTTGATAAGATACATTTTCTTCTCTTAAATTTGTAATGTTAGCTTGTTGAGCAAAAGAAGGAAGGGTATCTAGGCATGAAGTATGACACTGACGACAAATAGGGATGCACAGCTATTCTCTTTCAGTTTGTCTTCAACAGAGGTAGACAGAAGTTGAACTAACGCAATTGTGCTATATCTGGAGATAAAGTTCGGGTGCAGCTAGTGAGTCATCATTATTAAATCAAGCCTGGTCTAAATGCTTCAGAATTCAGAGAGTTAAGAGCATATGTTTGTGCAAAACAGAAATAATTCACAGTGAACCTAGATTTCCTATTTTCAGAGCCAAGTATAACTGCTTCTGAAAATTCCTGCGTACAAATATCCTTTCAACCTCTGGCTCTGCCTTGCCACATAACGGCCCATTTAAAGCAGGATACACATTTTCCTCACCCTTGTTTGCATAGCAATGGTTGGCTTGCTGTCGGCCCCTACCGTGTGTTTTGTGACTTTTCTTAAGGTCGAGGCCTCTGTAAAGTGGTAAGTAGCACGGCGGATTGTTAGCGCAGGTGAAACCTAGAACTTGGGCTCAAAGAGAGGCATATTTAATCTTTCAATTTATAGTTTATAGTAAAGTAAAAAGACTGTAAATTACCATCGTGGTGCATTTAAAAAAGAATTACCAAACAGAACAAAACTGTGTGTTTTGAGCTGTAGTACCTGCTGACAAATTTTTATTTGACTGGTACCTGAAGAACCAGAAATTGCTATGTGGCAGACGAGCCATACTCTAGCAGGCACCTCACTGACACAAACAAGCTGCAGAATCCTTTCTGGATGGTCTACCATTGTTATGAAAACAGTTCTTAGTGCTCTGATATCGCTCTGGTAGGAGTTTCTACCCTGAACAAACCAGACTGGACACAGATTACAAACTCGAGTTGGTCAAAAAAGGGATCCTTGTGCTGTTTTTAAACTGCTTTTGGACTATCATGCTGTATTAGTGACTACACTATCCTTTCATGAGTGCTCATCTACTTTAAACCCCGAGTGCATCCTACCAGCTTGCCAGATGTGCTCTTGAGCTGGTGTTAATTCCTGAGCCAAGGCAATTAAGGCACAAAATAATTTTAACTAAGGTTTTGTTGTGGTGCTGTTTTTTTTTTTTAAACAGAAAATGGTCAGGACTAAAATTCACACCACAGCTTTTTCTGTTTTTAAAGCTAAAATTGGTCATCCCAAACTTCCTTTTAGTTCCTCATGGCAACTGGAAGTATCACCTTTTATTACAATGGAAAACAAGTAAGCTTGCTGCTATCCTAGAAAGCTACCAGCACCCCCTCATCTCAACGAAACAAACAGGACCTAGAATCTTTCCTCTTGCATTGAAACTTTGATTCTTTTATTAAAATTTTACTAGTATGTTGAGGTAGTGGTATTATCAACAGTGTTACTTGAGCTAGGCAAGAAGCACCAACCTCTGCTACTGGTTCTCTCCCCATAAGCTACAGGAAAGACCTGAGCATGAAGTTATCTGCAGAAATAATTCAGTAGGCAAGTATTACTTTTCTGTCCAAAGAAAAGTGGATGGTATCATTCTTTGCTGACTTGCTTCAAAATAGTCTGTGAATTGTTAACAGCACCATCAACTTAAAGAAAAAACTGTTAGGAAGCTGGTCAGGGCATCACAAAGTACAGGCTATTTATCTCACAAGCTGCCTTACTGCTGTTTGTCATACACATTAACACTATTAAGCCTCAAATCTTTGTGAAAAGCATTAAGTTGAGGCATGTGGTCAAAATGAAATTTGCTTTTGACTGTCCAAATATTTACTCAAATATTACTATTACAGGCTCAACACTACTGGCAAAAGGCACTGCGGTTCTCACAGTGAGAAAGGCCACAGGAATTGTATTGATTCTGGCTAGTTTTGTCTGCAATAGCGGCTGTTCCCTAGCAGCAAAAGGAGAGGGAAACTTTGGGGAAAAGAAGTGAACATGGATGCTCATGCATCTCTTCTGGAGAGATGTGGATGCAGTTAGCAAGAGGAAGTACATTTAGAGAGAAACCTTCACGCAGTCCAGAAATCAGCCCTGCTTGCCTTCCCAGAAGCAGTGTCTTCCCTTTAACAGTGTTACTGGTATATAAAAAATAACCCTGACTATCCTTGAAATGTAATTTGCAGCATGAACAGGTTGTGGAACAGGTTGCATAGTTCATGATGTACTAAAGTTCCGTGCAAGGAAGCAGCAGCAATTGCATTAGCAAAGCTTTACCCAGCAACCTGCAGCTCTGTTGGCACTCTACCAGGTAGGTACTACTGTGACTAGACAGGCTCATTGTTCCTGTGAAAATAGATTTCCTCCCATGCAGTGAGGTGGCATGAACAGAAGAATCTCCAGAGATTGAGGATCACCCCTTGGTCAAAGGGATTCTCCAACTCAGAGTGTCGCAGGTAGGAGATGCGATGATGCGACATGAATTCCCAGGTGGTGGTGTTGCATGAGATCAGATAGAGGTGTGAAATCAGCAGCAGCAGGACGACCGTGGTGAATATGATTATCAGGAGGAAGGACATGAGGAGGAGAACGTTGTGCTGCAGCCAGTCCCACGACTGTTCAAAGTAGAGGCCTGACCTTTCAATTCAAAGAGAAATAAATTCACAGTTAAAGATACAGAACGAGTTACATAAGCCAAGCAAACCTGATAGCACATTTAAGTTTGATTCATAACTAGTGAGCTTCTGATAATCATTTACTGCAGAGAGTTAATACACTATGAACTCTTAAGAGACTCCACCAGCAGTGACTTAGATTATAAGGTTTAAAAGATGCGGGTTCCCCTGACAGCTGAGAGAGAGAATCATCCTCAGTTAACTCCTCTCCTGAACAGGCACAGAGCTGAAACCCTGCTGGAGTTTCAAGTACTTGAATTTGTAAACAAAGATCATATTACAGTAACTGAAGCAAAATTAGTTAGCTTTTGTACTGTTGTTAATTCTGTTAATTTAAGCTTAAAACAAAGATGAACAATGAAACCCAAATTATCAACTATTGATCAGCTACGTTGCTCCTCAGCAGATCAGGGGGCTCAGAAGAGCTGATCTCCAGGATGCAAGAGGGTGAAGGTACAAAGCCAATCCAGTCACTGCTATAAACCCTTCAGCGGGGCTCTAGGAGCACCAAAACTTTTATGAACCTCAGAGGTCAAAGCGCTGATTCCAGGCCTTACCAAGCAACGTGACCCCCCCACAGCAGAACTACAAGCTGCACGCTCAAGTAGACTATGAAGAAGGGGTGATTCTTCTCTCCTACACAGTTCTCAATCCAGGGACAGTGATGATCGTAACGCCGAACACAGTGTTGGCACAGCTGGCAGTGCTTGGCTCGCATTGGTTGCTGCAAAACAAAACCAAACGCGCACACACACTAGCAATAGCCCGCTGGTTCAACTCCCCGTTCGGTAGACGAGAGCATCATGCAATATCGTCTTCCTCCATGGCAGTGCTGTCCCAAAAGCACTCCATTTTGAGATAACAGCACAACATAAACATTCCTAAGACCACTAAAGGGATCATGATTCCCCTGGTACAGACCCAAATGAGTGAGATTCAAATTAAATGACTTCTATCTATACGTTTTCTTTATTATCTACCTATTTATAGGAAGTCCAATGTGCAAAGGAGGGAGATAAAGCCAGTCTGTTCTGTCCAGGAAAGCAGGAGCAGAGTGTTGAGGTGAAAAACTAGGACCACAGCTATTGAAGAAAGTGCGCAGGGATGGGATGTCTTTACGGGACTGCACGGAGAAGGGAAGTGTCTCTACTTCTGTGTGAATACAAGACACTTGCACAGGAAAGCAGCTCAAGTACCAGGAATAGAGAAGATGAAAAATCTGGCTGAGGAAAAGTAGAATGAGTGTGCTTCCCAGAATTTGTTCCCTGAATGTTTTGCCAGCTTTTCCTCTTGCAATAAGCTGGCTTCTGGTAGATATTCTTCAGGAATTTATGGAAGCTGGGATAATGCTTGATTTTATTAAACTGATAAGGATCGCTCTGAAAACAGGCACTTGTAGGCTTTAGGCAAACTGTTTTAAGAGCTAATTTCTTAAGAGCTAATTTAATTGCTCTAATTTTTCCTTCGTGCTATCTTTTACAACTCAGGCTAATGTTTTGTTGGTTTTAGGCCTCCAAACAAGCTCACAGCTACCAGCAGTTCTTGTATGTCATGCTCAACTGCTTTTCTGACTCTCTATCAAGATATCTTCAAAATAACCTTTTTGACAATACTGTAAGGTCTGACTGACATGGCAGTAAGAATGTAGAATACAATTTTCCCATGGCAAAAGAAGATCCTTGTTTCTGTGAGCCAGCAAGGACTTGTTTCAGGCTTGGAAAACTAGCACACATGCAATGTCCATCACTACTACACCTTTAGCTACACAATTCATTTGGATCACTTTTCAATTCAGCACTTTATCTGAATTCAATTTGCTAGTTGTATTTACTTTTTCTGTGAGTTTTTCAGCAGGTCAGTGACACTACGACAGAATTAATCAGATCTGCCATGCCTCCAAACCACGGAGCAGCGAGCAGCAATGATAGAGCAGAAAAACACCAGCAACAGCAGCTGAACAAAGATGTTGCCAAAAAATGTAAGCTTGAAAATCGCTCATCCCATCCTCTTCTAGCGTGTTATGAATGCCTACCTTCACCATGCAGTAACCACAACGCCGCATCTTAATATTACTTGGAACTTGGGGTATCACCATGCTTTGTTCTTCACTCTTGCTTGCCTACAAAGAAAGAGAAAGGGAGTGATTAAGCAGGTTTTGTGTGCTGTTGTCTGAAGTACCGCAGCTATTACCACGCTTGGCATGACTGAGCTGTCTGGATCCTTTTACTTAACAGTTACACAGTGCTGGCTATCTCCGTCATTAGGAAAGTTAGAATAATTCCATAGAATTCCTACAGAAGCTGCTATGTAAGTACTGTGGCATGAAATTCCACTGCAGACAGTTAAGGTACATCGAAAGAGAACAGGCTACTGTAACCATCAAAAGAATGTTCGCACAGAGGCAGAAATAATTGTGGACAAGGTGCCACACTGATCCCAACACTATGCTTTGGGACAAAAATAAACAAGACAATAATGATGTCTTTTCACTATAAGCAGTGCTACTTATTCCTAACACAGCCAACATTTACATTAATGATGGATGATTAAAATTGATAATGCTTTTGTCCTACATAATCTGTAAGGCAGTGAACCTGGAGTAGACTACCTCTCAGTTAATGAAACTTTGCATCTCCATTTACCTCGCTGTAACTTGTTTGTGTACGTGTTCTCTGAGAGGGCAACAAATCCATAAACAGTTCGATAAATAGAGCTGCAGAGAGCGCTTTCTTCCAAATTTGCCATTCAATTCGGGTTTTTTGCACTGGTACCACTTAGTGGTGGTTAGCGTAACATAGGTCATGTATACATTCCATTGGGTACTGCAGCCTCTGATGCAAGAGAGGACTTATGCTCGAACGGCACAGTGCATTTACAACAGGAGCGTGGTGAAAAAGACACACTTAAAGTCTCTGAACCCTACTGCAGTTACAGAACACGAATCGGAGACTCTTAGGCCTATCTCCAACGGTCTGTGTATGTTTCCTTTATGCCAAGCGCAACAGAAACTGTTTCAGATTATTCTTATCTAGCAGAGTGGGAAAAAGAAAATAAGCCTATAGATTTTACAGCCCCAGCACTTTCTTCCGTTCATGAAGTGATATACCTCCGCTTCCTCTTCAGACTTAACAAAACCCGGATCCATGAGAGACACCTTGAAGTACAGCAGGACAGAGCACAAGACCAGTAAGACGAAGACCAGTGGCTGCAGCAGCTCCCCGCGCTCCTCTTGCTTTTGCAGATCTGAAAGGTACCCAAAAAAGGGAGCAGAAGCTCCTTGTGAAGCTTTAGGATTTTTTTCTTTAGCCTTACCAAAGGGGTCCCGCACCTACGGGAGGGGGGACGGGGAGAAATCGGGCGGCGAGCGGGCGTGGG